>NC_135421.1:5441941-5741941 GCF_051991245.1 Festucalex cinctus | reverse complement strand
AATAATAAAAATTACATCTTGATCACAGTATTTTCTGTAATTTACAGAAGCAGCTACTACACTGGCAGAGGCACAAGCGTGTGAACATCTTGCAGTGTCCCCCTGAACGCAGAAGAAAGCTTCACACGCGATCACACAAAAGACACTATTGGGTTTCAAAACAAAACCCATGCACCCATTCATGCATGCATATTTTGTAAATAACCCCAAATTTGTAAATAGTTTATCAAATGTGAAAATGGAGCTGTTATTTCCCTGTATAGTACGTAAATAGCGCACACGCACGAGCACGCACGCACACGCACGAGCACGCACACACGAGCACGCACACGCACGCCCACACACATGCACAAACATTCCTGTAAATAATCAACATTTTGTAAATAGTTTGTGAAATGTGAAAATATTGCTGTTTACACACGCTATCAGATATGTAAATAAATCCTTATTTTGCTATCAAAAACACATTTTCATTTTTTTTTTCATGTTTTATGGAAGGCAAGGACTGTTGAGATATTTGAGATGCCACTAAACCAAAAAATATTACTGTAAAAGTCACTGTTTTGCAGAAAATGCATCATTTCACAAAAAGCTTCATTTCTCCTTATTTTGCCCGAGATTCTTGAATTATGTCAAATCAAGCCATTTTCAAATGATGATTACTAAAGAACAGAATAAGGTAGAGTCATACTCTTTTTTTCTAATGAAAGAGGAGACTCCAATCTTTCAAACGACACCCAGTGGCGGAGCCAGACTTTTATAAATAGGGGGGCCAAGGGGGGGCCAAGGATACTTCATCCAAAGATGATGCCAAATTTGTTTTCATGAAAATTAATTTCAATCGGAGTCTCTATCGATGTTCAAATATATTTAAGTACATATTAAGCACAGGGGAGATTTTTGCACATAATGTGCCGTTTATTAAAATGTATCAAATGTACAAAAAAATAATTCAGCACTGTTTAACTTGAATGAACTTGCACCCACATGCAGATACTGTATTCATGCAATTACAGTACTTTTATCAACATAACATTATAATATGAACATAATGCAAATTTGTATTACAGTATGACTAAAGATCCTGTCGAAGTGCCAAACTTCATTTTCCACACACCCTGTGAAAAATAAATGTATTACTCCAACTACTACTTCATTTACAACCACATAATTTATTAATGTGATTAATTAATAATCATGTTAATAAATCCTCCCCTTCTACCTGTAAATGCAAACGTCAGTTAGTGTCGGTTTGAACTTTCAACCATTGGAGGGTGCTATTGTATTGCATAACAACAACAACATACTTATTTTTAGCTTGCACAAAACTACGTTGCTTATTGATGTCCGTCCAAAACAATCTATCTGAACTAGAGGTGTCAGTGGATTAAAATTTGTAATCATAATTAATCGCATTACTTCAATAATTAACTGACTATTAATCACACATTAATTGAACATTTTATATCTCAATTTAGACCTACATTTACAATAAAATGTACCCCCCCCCCCCCAATTTCAATATGGTTTTTTTTTTTTTAGTCATTGATAGAGCAATTTCATAATAATTCAATTAAAAATAAAATATGTGCTGTACTGTAAAAAGCGTGACTGATTTGTAAGACAATAGTGAAAGCTCAATGCATTTCTCTTTTCATATTAGGAGCTGCATAATTTTTAACATGAAGTAACTTGTGAAATTATGCACATTTTTAAAACTGTAAAATACAACACAGTCCCCACAAATACAGTATATGCATTCGCTCTAGGCTTTTATTTTGTGAAGTGAAATAGGATGTGCATTGTAAAATGACGAATTTTTACTGCATAGGAACCAGAAACGACCGATGTGTTCTTTTCATATTAATAGCTCTGTAATTTTAAACAATAAGTAACTTGCGAGTTTCTGCACATTTTAAAATTGTAAAATACAACTTGACTCCAATCCCCACACATTAGGCAGTATCATTTAATTTATTACTGCTAAATTGTGTTATAGTGAATCCTTTTTATGACGTCGGACGCTTTTATTTTGTTAAGTTCTCGGATGCGAGACGCAGCTGAGGCCGCTCTACTGTTACAGCGAACACATCGGTAGTTTCACTTTCACCCTGATGAGATATTTTGTGGAGATGCTGAATAAAATACGCCTCACATTTAAAGATAAATAGGCTTGTGCTCACTCCAACTGTCAAGACGGCGTCCATTCGGCTCTTTACTCTCACAGGGGTTTCAGAGTGCCCATGGACGCCTCTTGGTGCTCGGTGCGAACGCAACGGCTAACCGAGTGCGTTCTTTCAAAGCAAGGCACGGGTGGTAGTGGTGAGACACAGTCCAAATGGCTCCTCCACCTATATTCTGCCCCTTAAACACTGTATTTTAGCTCCAGTGCATTTCTATTGGGTAGTTTTGACGTGGACGTTTCTACTGCGTGGTGACTAGAATTCCCTGAGTAGAGGCTTTCCAAATAAGGAGCGGTCGTTAATCGAGTGTTAAAAAAAAATAGTGCCGTTAAAGGCACTTTAAGTTAACGAGATAATAATGCGACAATTTTGACACCCATAATCTGAACATAAAAGTTATTTTAAACAGTCACTCACGTCTCACAGGCAAACAAACATGATATAGCCAAACGCCAACATGCATTCTCGGTATTCAGGAGACTGCTCAAAACAGATGATTCTCCTTCTCCAGACTCTAGTGAGGTGGATTATAATGCTTTGTCGTAAGTAGCGCCAGCTACTGTTCAGGAGGGGCATAACAGTTAGTAGGCGTCTGCTTGAAAAAAAAATGCTGGCAGGTTGCATCGGCCAGGCGTGCGACGTCACTGCGCCGGTGCCGTGATATGCCAATCATTTGGCGTCTGCTGGGTCCAATCACATTTCAGCAGGGGCACGTGCCACCCCGGCCCCCCCTCTGGCTCTGCCATTGACGACACCCACCATGTCTATTTAGTCATAGCACACAATATTCTAATAAGCATTGAAAATGGGTGAAAATATGCGAAATCTGGTGGGATTCTGGAGTTACCTTGTCAGAAAATGCGTGGGATTGAAAGAGTTAAAAAAAAAAAAAAGTAACACGGCACACTACTTATTTGATAAGGTAGAAAGCTGCAGTGTGCAGTCCCACCTACATCAAAACGTGGTATTTTACTTACTTTATTTAACCCTAAATCTAATCCTGCATCATAACGCCACTGCGTTAATTTTTTTAGATGCTTTATTGAACCAACTGTTGCAAAAAAAAATTCTAATGAAAGAGGAGACCCCAATCTTTCAAACGACACCCACCATGTCTTAGTCATAGCACACAATATTCTAATAAGCATTGAAAATGGGTGAAAATATTCGAAATCTGGTGGGATTCTGGAGTTACCTTGTCAGAAAATGCGTGGGATTGAAAGAGTTAATTGATTTAAATCAAAAGTAAAAAAAAAAAACACACAAAAAAAAACATTTAAACAAGGTTTGATTCATTCAAAAATAAATCTTGTGCAAAATGTTCAGACAATAACGTACACTGATTTTGAATCAGTTTTAACGTAAATTTAACATACATAGCTGAGCAAAAAAAGCTACTTATAGCTTTTGCATAACTTAAATGCCAAATAGCTGTTCGAAAAAAAAGCTACTCACAGCTTTTGCTCAACTTAAATGCCATACATAGCTTATGCAAAAAAAGTACCTATAACTTTTGCATAACTTAAATGCCACATAGCTTATGCAAAGAAAAAGCTACTCATAGCTTTTGCTAAACTTAAATGCCACATACCTAGCTTGTGCGAAGAAAAAGCTACTCATAGCTTTTGTTAAACTTAAATGTCCCTTACATAGTTGTACAAAAAAAAGCTACTCATAGCTTTTGCATAACTTAAATGCCACAAGTAGTTCTAACAATTGTAAACAGGTATTGTAAACCACACATCCAGTATTCTACCACTTGTGCAAAAATACAACTATACTCGCAATAACATTTGTATATAATAGAACTTCAAGATCAACAGCTTATTATAATCAGTTAGTTGTGCTGCTACTCTTCGTTTTAACAGCTGTTCGGGAAACCTTGCGCATGCTTGTAGTTTGCTCTATGTCGCTCTTGTAAAAGCCTAACCAATTCCATATAATAGACATAACATGAGTCTGTTTTCTTGGTATCAAGTCTTCGTCTTCTGCAGGAGACATAATGTGTGCGAGTAGGCAGTGTAGCGTTTGGCCGAAGTAGCAAACAGGCGGTCATGTGTGAACTGCCTGCACAACTGTTGCGGGGTCCTGTGCGCCTTCCGATGACGTCCCATACCGCAGCTTCGCGATAGCAGCGTGACGTCATCAGCAAGCGCGCCAACCACCAAACGAAGGACCCCAAAACAATGAGCATAAGCAGACGCGAGCCGCTCAAGGGAGAGGATGTGTATTTATTTATAAGCACCTCGATTTCAGGATTTAGCTAATTTTCACATCGTGGTACTTTAAATGGACAAATTAATCGAATTAATTTCATCATTTTGACACTTAATTGGTTTAAACCTTTTTTTTTTTTTTTTTTTTTTTTCAGGGAGTCAGATGACATTGATATTTTAATGTTTCATGTCATATAGCCTTATGCCCGTGTAGACCCGGCGGCATGGGCGGATATTATAGGGTAGTGATGGGAATTACAGTTCTTTTGGGTGAACTAAATCACTTAGAATCAGTTCATTTAAAAGAACTGTTCAAAAGATTTGTTCACCGAATCGTCTCCCGCTGCCTTTTTATAGATGGAAAAAGATTGATGCAATGTGACGCATTGTAATGGGAGCCACCAAACGTCAAACCTCGATCCAGGCTGACACATTTGACATTACTGGAATTCCTATGAGTCCTCATGTTACAACGTTCACATGTTCAAGTGAGTGGAAAACTTATTTTAATAAGTCAAGCCACACACACACAACGCATGCATGGAGAATTGGTAGAACACTACACACAGTGATGCTGTTATTTTTGGGGTGTGATTGTGGACCCAAATGCGATGAAGCAGGGTGAGGAGGCAGAGAAGTCCAAACAGGATTTTCCATCCATCCATTTTCTTGACCCCTTATTCCTCACAAGGGTCGCGGGGGGTTCTGGCCCCTATCTCAGCTGGCTCTGGGCAGTAGGCGGGGGACATCCTGGATTGGTTGCCCTCCAATCGCAGGGCACACAGAGACGAACAACCATCCACGCGCACAAGCACACCTAGGGACAATTCGGAGCACCCAATTAACCTGCCGTGCATGTCTTTGGAATGTGGGTGGAGACCGGAGTACCCGGAGAAGACCCACGCGGGCACGGGGAGAACATGCAAACTCCACCCAGGAAGGCCGGAGCCTGGACTCGAACCGGAGTCCTCAGAACTGGGAGGCGGACGTGCTAACCACTCATCCACCGTGCCACCCCCAAACAGGATTTTAATTAACAAAATCAAAAGCAAACTCCAAGAAGCAAGCGATGCAAGAGGTGTGTGCGTGTGTGTTGGAGGGGGGCAACAGGGGGGAAAAAAAACAAACAAAATACCGCCAGAGTGACAAGGGGAAAGCTACAATGGATCAACGCAGACAGAAAGACAAGAGACTAAAGGCCCCGTCCACACGAAAGTTTAATTGTAGAACAACACACACACTGATTTGGAGCAGCAGCAGTGAGAGAGTAAGAGGAGCGGTAGAGCGTCGGATATGGATAATAAGGAACTATATCCGTTTATGTTTGTATCTGGAAAAAAAGAATTATCCATATACCGGATACTTGTGTTGTACGGCTATCAGGCTCATCCCTAGTAGCAATAGAGCTAACCCAACACACTTCACAAATATGTAAGTATTAACACATATAACACAGTTATATGGTAGGATAGACGTTTTTACATAATAGTACGAATCATTTCGTAATATGATCGCACAGCACTGCAAAAGCATAGGAAGGGCACGGAGACCTGCCAGTCATCCCTCTCACGCACAACGGAGTGGGACGACACGTCTCGTCTCCAATCACGATCTTCATTTCATTGAAGTTAGAATGTTATCCAGCCATCTGTTGTTATGGCAACCAACTGCATTGCTCAGACCCAGCAGAACCTTTTCTTTAGCATCTTCATACATGGAGGGCAAAACTTTTGTTGAAATATGCGACCTGCTGGGCATATTATACCGTGGTTCAAGCTGAGGTGTGTGGAAGTTTCATTGTAAATGAGGGTGGAATAGTTGGCTGGACCGTTGTTTTCCCACTTCTAGCTGAACGTGACAAATCTAAATCTTTGTTATACCTGCATATATGTCCTGCCATGTTTGTAGTGTTTCCCGTGGCTGGATATGGTACATAGCATATCTTGCACACTGTGGTCGTTGTCGACACAACTCACCAGGAACCCAAAATGTTTCCAAACTGGTGACTTGAGAGAAGCAGGAGCGGCTTCGAGCTCCGTCTCCTTTATCCACGCTTGCCATTACTGCAGGTCAGTTAACAAGTGGCGTTTGTAGCTACATGCGCTGTGTCTCATTTGCTTTCCCTGCTGGGGCGTCCGGAGTAGGTGGGGGTGATCGTCTATCCCCTCTTTTATTTCGATGGTCGAAATCGTGACATAATTGTAATCGATTTCGATTAAAAAAAAAAAACGACATTGTGACACCCCTTATATATATGTGTAAATATATATATGTATATATATATATATATATATATATATATATATATATATATATATATATATATATATATATATATATATATATATATATATATATTCGAACTGAATCGAACATTAATCCTACTGAATCGAACTTCGAAACCTAATCATACTGAATCGACCGAATCGTTTCGTTTTAAAATCGAACCGTCCTTGTATCGGCTCGCACCCCATGTATCGAGATGCGTATTGAACCGTCTTGATTTAATGTTCCATTAATATAACATTCTTCCATGCTTAAGGTGTGAAAGTTAGACGTTTTTTTGAATATTTTTCCATCAAGAATGGATGTTAAAAAATCGATTCGGCTGCCTATTGAATCGATTCGAGAATTGCATGCTGTAGTATCGCGATATATTGCCGAATCGATTTTTTAAACACCACTAATATATATATATATATATATATCAGAATTAATCGCACAACTTCAATAGTTAACTCACAATTAATCGTAACATTTTATATCTGTTCTAAATGTACACTAAAATAATTTTCCCCAAGTTTTCATACTCTTGATAACACAAAAAAATTTGAAAAAATATTAAACTAATAGAAATATTGTATATTTTAGTCAGTGATAAAGTAATTTCATAATAATTAATACAATTGAGTTCAAATTAAGGATGTACTGTACACTGTTAAACAAAAACAAAAAACTAGTGTGATTTTGATTTGTGTTGAGGTCATTTTTCTGCCACTAGATGGCATTATTTGGAAGACATTGGTGACAGCTCAGTACATTTTTCTTTTCATTTTAAGAGCTATCTAATCTTTAATATGAAGTAACTTGTGAAATTCTGCACTTTTTTAAAATTGTAAAATACAACTTGACCCCAGTCTCCACAAATATATGCATTATTATTACATTTATTACTGCTAAATGTTGACGTGGATGTGTTGCGACTGGAATTACCCCAAGTCGCGTAAAAAAAAATTAGTGGCATTAAAGGAACTTTGAATTAACTCAAAATTAATGCACTAATTTTGACAGCCCTAATATATACATATATATATATATATATATATATATATATATATATATATATATATATATATATATATATATATATCCATCCATCCATCCTCTGTACCGCTTATTCCTCACAAGGGTCGCGGGGGGTGCTGGCGCCTATCTCAGCTGGATCTGGGCAGTAGGCGGGGGACACCCTGGACTAGTTGCCAGCCAATCGCAGGGCACACAGAGACGAACAACCATCCACGCGCACAAGCACACCTAGGGACAATTCGGAGCACCCAATTAACCTGCCGTGCATGTCTTTAGAATGTGGGTGGAGACCGGAGTACCCGGAGAAGACCCACGCGGGCACGGGGAGAACATGCAAACTCCACCCAGGAAGGTCCGAGCCTGGACTCGAACCGGAGTCCTCAGAACTGGGAGGTGGACGAGTGGTTGCCGCCTATATGTATATATATATATATATATATGTATATATATATATATATATATATATATATATATATATATATATATATATATATATATATATATATATATATATATATACATATATATATATATATATATATATATATATATATATATATATATATGTATATATATATATATATATATATATATATATATATATATATATATATATATATATATATAGATAGATAGATAGATAGATAGATAGATAGATAGATAGATAGATAAAGGTGTTTTTTTGTTGGTGTTCTGTCATACAGTAAGAGAAAAGACAACTCCCTCAGTCCTAATGCTATGAAATGTAATGGAACTATAAAACGTGCCAAAATTTTGACAGGCATTTTTGTTTTTATCAACTTGCCTTCAAAACAAAAGTTGCTGTGCAATATGAAAGAATAAAATAATAATCAGCTGAAAACAGTGTCAACATTGACAAGCAAACAAACTATTTTTAGCCTCACAAAACTATGTAAATTTACCTCACATCTGGCCATTTCAAATAAAATAAAAAAGATGGATTGACCCTCTCTCTCTCTCTCTCTCTCTCTCTCTCCCCCCTCCGTACACCTTTCCTCTCCACCTGTCCATTTCTTCTTTTCTAGCTCTCAAACCAGGGGTTGAATCTCAAGAGACGTATTTCAAACTTCTGATCCGATAGCCTGTTCCTCTTTCCACTCGAGTAGGTCAGTTTCCATTACCCTCAGGTTTGCGCAAAAGGAAGCACTGGTAAAGGAAATACAGGATTTAAAAAACAAAACAAAAAAAAACTCTCAAATATCTCAAAAAAGTTTTTAGGCTCTCATGAGGTGGGTTTTGAGACGTGTTGAAATAGAAGTATTTCGCTAAAGTGAAATGGAAACACTTTTTGCACATTCCCTGTAGTTGTGGGAACCCTGCCTGGTCACAGAAGAAAGGAAGTACGAGGCAACACACTTTTGTGTCTGAGCTGCCTCCCAAGGGGATAACAAGTCTTTTTAAGCACAAAGCGATTTAGCTACAGAGCCGAGACCGCCGTTCCATGCACGCTCCATATCGTTGCATGAGAAATGGCCGTTTGGCATCGAGCCATCGAGCGACACACGGCGCACGTCGTCGTTGAAATCCGTTCTATCCGTCCGCACCATAACACGAGTTACAAATAATTGTTTTAATCTTCATTCTGTTCCGTGTATGTGAAGTATTCAGTTAACTTAAATCACTTTAAACAACATGTCTTGTATGAAACTCAATTTGAGTATCATCATCATCTTTATTTTTTAATTCCAAATAGTCATGCATTCATTTACTTTTGTAGTGAGATGCATGGCTGCTACAGCATTTCTAGGTCAATATAACAATATAATTACTAATGGGGGTTTAGGAAAAAATCACCACCACACATTAACAGAAGCCCAGAGGCGTAGTTTGAGAAGGAGTTCATGGCTATACATTCTGTATTTATATAGTGTATTTTCCTGAGTGAAAACAGAAGACCTGCCTTTAAAATGTGTGCAATTGTGAATTACCAACTGCTTATAGAATTTCCACTTATATTACATATGTTTGCAATCTTATCAAACAACTGGAAGATGTTAGTGATACAGCAACACAGACAGTGGCCAATGAAGAGGTGTCCTCTCTTGTTTAAGATTCTAGCCTGGACCTGGAAATGAGCGAGTCTGTGGTCACTGCTCAGACAAGCCCATTGCCAGAGTCCAGTGTCAGCCAGCACTTGTGCAAAAAGGCACGACGTGTCAGGGAAAAGGACAGTGAGCTGCGAAAACCTCAATTGCTAAAAGAAATGTCAAATGCTGTCAGATTTGGTTTCAACACAGAAAAAGATGTGGATAAAGAAAAAGAGTCAATCTTCAGACGACAGGTTGCATTTGAGCTAAGTCAAATTAAAGACATAACTTTAAAGATGAGAGTTTTAAAAAAACAAATAACTTTACTAATTTCAGGAAGCAGATCAGCAACTCACACAGTGCACATACAGGCTCCATCCACCATTTGTCACTGTTAATAATCAATTTTGATTTTACCTCACAGCACATGGCTGAATGTTTATTTTAGGTTGATTTGAAACCCCCCACCACCCACAATTCAAAACAAATTCTAATAAACAATTCCCCAATGATGCAATTATTATTTTTTTTGATGAATGGCACACCATTGTTTTTACTAATGCAAGTTAAGCCACGACAATTGTTGTTGTTGTTATTTCAAGTGAAAGTGCAGACTTGAACAATAACATAATGGAGATCCTATTGCAGATTCTTGTTCAGGTTCAGAAGACCTGCATCCATTGCTCTTCAGGGTTCAGAATGGGCAAAAACCACCACCTGTCAGCCTGCCCTAGCTCCCCACATTCTAATGGACAAAATGTATAATGTGTATCCACAACTGCCATGAGTACTACAGAAAAGCAACCTTTGCAATTGCGGAATGTGCTTCCTGAATGACCAGGGGGCTTTCATGTAGCTGTGTTTGTCGTCCACTGCACTCAGTCAATTTCGGACCTGCCAAGAAGTCCTTGGCAATTAAACATTCAATTGGAATTTGGAATTTGAAATGCTGTAAAAAATAATAATAATTAAAAAAAAAATAACGTGCCATATTTTCCGCACTTTAAGGCACACCCTTCAATGAATGACATATTTTAAAACTTTTTCCATATATAAGGCTGGGGTTATGTTATGCATCCATTAGATGGTGCTGCGCTAATGGAAATGTCAACAAAACAGTCAGATAGGTCAGTCAAACTTTAGTAATAGATTACAAACCAGCTTTCTGACAACTCCATTCACTCCCAAAATGAATAACCAGCTGTTTTATTATTTTCTCTGAGGTAAAGTATTAGTATTAGCTAGCGATCCAAGATGGCGGATCTTCCACGCATGCGTGTCATCGATCGTGCAGGGTCACCGAAAGCGTCTTGACAGCGAGACCTGTTGCGGCTCAATATTGATCCATATATAAGGTGCACTGGATTATAAGGCGCATGGTCAGCTTTTGAAAAAATTGAAGGTGCGCCTTATAGTGCGGAAAGTACGGTATTTATTTATTCATTTATTTATATCCACTTGTAAGCATAAAGCTGAACCATGACAACTAGGTAGATTTTTTTTTCAGCTTCTATTTGGTAATGTCAACTAAGGATTTATTGAAGCAAGGCAAGGCAACTTTAGTTATATAACACATTTCATACACAAGCCAACTTAATGTGCTTCACACACAAAAAAAAGCACACCACCTAAAAGCAATTACAAACAGAACAGTAGAAGACATTCATCCATCCATTTTCTTAACCGCTTGCTCCTCACAAAGGTCGTGGGGGTGCTGGAGCCTATCCCAGCTGGCTTCGGGCAGTAGGCGGGGAACACCCTGGACTGGTTGTCAGCCAATCGCAGGGCACACAGAGACGAACAACCATCCACTCATAAACACACCTAGGGACAATTTGAAGCGCCCAATTAACCTGCCATGCATGTCTTTGGAATTTGGGAGGAGACCGGAGTACCCGGAGAAGGCCCACGCAGGCACGGGGAAAACATGCAAACTCCACCCAGCAAGGCCGGAGCCTGGACTCAATCTTGCGTCCTCAGTACTGGGAGGCGGACGTGCTAACCAGTCAATCACCGTGCCGCCAGCAGAAGACATTCTCAGGCATATCGCAATGTTGTGACAGAAAGTAAACTGTGCTTAGTGTAAAAACAGGCGCATCTTCATCTTCGTGCCGGGGCATGTCTTTGTGAATTTCCCAGATGCATTACGCCTACGCTGTCTAAATAGTGGATTTCTGCGTAGGCAGACCGATTTGGCGCTCTGAAGACGTGTGGTGGATAGTCATTGTATTTCATTTATAATTTCAATAGCAGCATCCTGACCTCGCATCACAACTGGGGGGTGGTTCATGATTGAGGGTGCAAGGCGCTCCAATTGCCCACTTATATATATATATATATATATATATAGATAGATAGATAGATAGATAGATAGATAGATAGATAGATAGATAAAGGTGTTTTTTTGTTGGTGTTCTGTCATACAGTAAGAGAAAAGACAACTCCCTCAGTCCTAATGCTATGAAATGTAATGGAACTATAAAACGTGCCAAAATTTTGACAGGCATTTTTGTTTTTATCAACTTGCCTTCAAAACAAAAGTTGCTGTGCAATATGAAAGAATAAAATAATAATCAGCTGAAAACAGTGTCAACATTGACAAGCAAACAAACTATTTTTAGCCTCACAAAACTATGTAAATTTACCTCACATCTGGCCATTTCAAATAAAATAAAAAAGATGGATTGACCCTCTCTCTCTCTCTCTCTCTCTCTCTCCCCCCCCTCCGTACACCTTTCCTCTCCACCTGTCCATTTCTTCTTTTCTAGCTCTCAAACCAGGGGTTGAATCTCAAGAGACGTATTTCAAACTTCTGATCCGATAGCCTGTTCCTCTTTCCACTCGAGTAGGTCAGTTTCCATTACCCTCAGGTTTGCGCAAAAGGAAGCACTGGTAAAGGAAATACAGGATTTAAAAAACAAAACAAAAAAAAACTCTCAAATATCTCAAAAAAGTTTTTAGGCTCTCATGAGGTGGGTTTTGAGACGTGTTGAAATAGAAGTATTTCGCTAAAGTGAAATGGAAACACTTTTTGCACATTCCCTGTAGTTGTGGGAACCCTGCCTGGTCACAGAAGAAAGGAAGTACGAGGCAACACACTTTTGTGTCTGAGCTGCCTCCCAAGGGGATAACAAGTCTTTTTAAGCACAAAGCGATTTAGCTACAGAGCCGAGACCGCCGTTCCATGCACGCTCCATATCGTTGCATGAGAAATGGCCGTTTGGCATCGAGCCATCGAGCGACACACGGCGCACGTCGTCGTTGAAATCCGTTCTATCCGTCCGCACCATAACACGAGTTACAAATAATTGTTTTAATCTTCATTCTGTTCCGTGTATGTGAAGTATTCAGTTAACTTAAATCACTTTAAACAACATGTCTTGTATGAAACTCAATTTGAGTATCATCATCATCTTTATTTTTTAATTCCAAATAGTCATGCATTCATTTACTTTTGTAGTGAGATGCATGGCTGCTACAGCATTTCTAGGTCAATATAACAATATAATTACTAATGGGGGTTTAGGAAAAAATCACCACCACACATTAACAGAAGCCCAGAGGCGTAGTTTGAGAAGGAGTTCATGGCTATACATTCTGTATTTATATAGTGTATTTTCCTGAGTGAAAACAGAAGACCTGCCTTTAAAATGTGTGCAATTGTGAATTACCAACTGCTTATAGAATTTCCACTTATATTACATATGTTTGCAATCTTATCAAACAACTGGAAGATGTTAGTGATACAGCAACACAGACAGTGGCCAATGAAGAGGTGTCCTCTCTTGTTTAAGATTCTAGCCTGGACCTGGAAATGAGCGAGTCTGTGGTCACTGCTCAGACAAGCCCATTGCCAGAGTCCAGTGTCAGCCAGCACTTGTGCAAAAAGGCACGACGTGTCAGGGAAAAGGACAGTGAGCTGCGAAAACCTCAATTGCTAAAAGAAATGTCAAATGCTGTCAGATTTGGTTTCAACACAGAAAAAGATGTGGATAAAGAAAAAGAGTCAATCTTCAGACGACAGGTTGCATTTGAGCTAAGTCAAATTAAAGACATAACTTTAAAGATGAGAGTTTTAAAAAAACAAATAACTTTACTAATTTCAGGAAGCAGATCAGCAACTCACACAGTGCACATACAGGCTCCATCCACCATTTGTCACTGTTAATAATCAATTTTGATTTTACCTCACAGCACATGGCTGAATGTTTATTTTAGGTTGATTTGAAACCCCCCACCACCCACAATTCAAAACAAATTCTAATAAACAATTCCCCAATGATGCAATTATTATTTTTTTTGATGAATGGCACACCATTGTTTTTACTAATGCAAGTTAAGCCACGACAATTGTTGTTGTTGTTATTTCAAGTGAAAGTGCAGACTTGAACAATAACATAATGGAGATCCTATTGCAGATTCTTGTTCAGGTTCAGAAGACCTGCATCCATTGCTCTTCAGGGTTCAGAATGGGCAAAAACCACCACCTGTCAGCCTGCCCTAGCTCCCCACATTCTAATGGACAAAATGTATAATGTGTATCCACAACTGCCATGAGTACTACAGAAAAGCAACCTTTGCAATTGCGGAATGTGCTTCCTGAATGACCAGGGGGCTTTCATGTAGCTGTGTTTGTCGTCCACTGCACTCAGTCAATTTCGGACCTGCCAAGAAGTCCTTGGCAATTAAACATTCAATTGGAATTTGGAATTTGAAATGCTGTAAAAAATAATAATAATTAAAAAAAAAATAACGTGCCATATTTTCCGCACTTTAAGGCACACCCTTCAATGAATGACATATTTTAAAACTTTTTCCATATATAAGGCTGGGGTTATGTTATGCATCCATTAGATGGTGCTGCGCTAATGGAAATGTCAACAAAACAGTCAGATAGGTCAGTCAAACTTTAGTAATAGATTACAAACCAGCTTTCTGACAACTCCATTCACTCCCAAAATGAATAACCAGCTGTTTTATTATTTTCTCTGAGGTAAAGTATTAGTATTAGCTAGCGATCCAAGATGGCGGATCTTCCACGCATGCGTGTCATCGATCGTGCAGGGTCACCGAAAGCGTCTTGACAGCGAGACCTGTTGCGGCTCAATATTGATCCATATATAAGGTGCACTGGATTATAAGGCGCATGGTCAGCTTTTGAAAAAATTGAAGGTGCGCCTTATAGTGCGGAAAGTACGGTATTTATTTATTCATTTATTTATATCCACTTGTAAGCATAAAGCTGAACCATGACAACTAGGTAGATTTTTTTTTCAGCTTCTATTTGGTAATGTCAACTAAGGATTTATTGAAGCAAGGCAAGGCAACTTTAGTTATATAACACATTTCATACACAAGCCAACTTAATGTGCTTCACACACAAAAAAAAGCACACCACCTAAAAGCAATTACAAACAGAACAGTAGAAGACATTCATCCATCCATTTTCTTAACCGCTTGCTCCTCACAAAGGTCGTGGGGGTGCTGGAGCCTATCCCAGCTGGCTTCGGGCAGTAGGCGGGGAACACCCTGGACTGGTTGTCAGCCAATCGCAGGGCACACAGAGACGAACAACCATCCACTCATAAACACACCTAGGGACAATTTGAAGCGCCCAATTAACCTGCCATGCATGTCTTTGGAATTTGGGAGGAGACCGGAGTACCCGGAGAAGGCCCACGCAGGCACGGGGAAAACATGCAAACTCCACCCAGCAAGGCCGGAGCCTGGACTCAATCTTGCGTCCTCAGTACTGGGAGGCGGACGTGCTAACCAGTCAATCACCGTGCCGCCAGCAGAAGACATTCTCAGGCATATCGCAATGTTGTGACAGAAAGTAAACTGTGCTTAGTGTAAAAACAGGCGCATCTTCATCTTCGTGCCGGGGCATGTCTTTGTGAATTTCCCAGATGCATTACGCCTACGCTGTCTAAATAGTGGATTTCTGCGTAGGCAGACCGATTTGGCGCTCTGAAGACGTGTGGTGGATAGTCATTGTATTTCATTTATAATTTCAATAGCAGCATCCTGACCTCGCATCACAACTGGGGGGTGGTTCATGATTGAGGGTGCAAGGCGCTCCAATTGCCCACTTCACATGCGTGGCAGACTACATCATCCGCAAGGAGAGATCTTGCCGTTTACCTGTATGAACTCACTTTACGTGCTCCAATCTCATATTTTGGAACCCAATGAGTCAATTTCGAGGAAAATACCTAAAGGAAGCATCCATGCGCACAGTTAGACTGTGCTATTTTGTGCTGGGCATGAAAATGGGGCCCTTTGTTTTTGTAACTTATTTTTGTAATGTTTCTGCAAAGCTGCAATTTTTTATTTTCTTTCTAACACAATTGTGCACCAGGCAAGACCACTAAACCAAAGCCCTCTTCTTCCACCAGTTAGAAATCTTACATGCTCTCTCACACATATTTTCATAACGAGGCAGAACAAATTTGTACTTGTTTAAATGTACAGGCTTTCCAGAGAGCTAATGTTTTGTATACACACAAATAAAGTACAATTTCCAAATGTCCCCTTTAAGTATTTTGTTTCTTTCAAAACATAGATACCCATACCCTGGTTGATATTACAGCAAATGTGAAGTGCATACTGCCGAAGCATGTTCTCTTGAGAAACATGCACACACCGACAAGTACGTCAAAGGAACAAAATAGATCTGTCCATGCCTGCAGGGACAGTACACATAAGATAGCCTTTCCATTTTCCCCAATGTCATGCTACCCTTGCACATTAGCTTGCACAAGAGCAAATGTTACCTTGGAGGCAGCTCTAATCAGAGCAAGTTGAGGGTAGATTATCTGTCGTTGATTAATCCCATTGCAATACATGCTGTGGCCGCATCACACAACAATCCTCAGGCCATGTGGGTCAATAACCTCACTTAGTCTGATTTGCTCCACAACAAAGTATATAAATGAGGCACTTAGGACTTTTGCTGAAATCCACCAGGGCCTGGGTAATTTATGGCTGTGAAAGTTCAGAAACAGCATTTTGTCTTTGATTGCATTCCAAAATACAGCCATTCTACAAATGTCTGGTTGTCAGATATATAAGCTGTCAATCATTTGCAGTAGATGCAGCTGCTTTTTTCTTTTTATGTAAACCATTGCCGAACATACATATTATTATTATTTTAGTCAAATAGAGTACATCTCCATTCAGACGGGTTGTACATCAAAGCAGATGAAGCAGAACCACGAAAATAAAGAGCTATAACACATTCCTGTTTCTAAATGAGGTGATCTGTGCCAAAACAGGCTTTATAAACTGTATGATTGTCAGACCCCTGTGCCTGGATTTAATGTGATTTACGTAATAGCCATATTGAGTTATTTGGAGACGTATACTGCACTGACAATGTACGTTGCACTTTTCACATTTCTTTGGACACCTTCCTGATAACATTTTTCAGTTGATTTTGCAATATGGGGCGACGTGGCTCAATGGTAGAGTGGTCGTCTCCCAACCCAGATGTTGTGGGTTTGAACCCATGCAATTGTGACCATATCGAAGTATCCTTGAGCATGATACTGAACCGCCCAGTTGCCCCTGATGCTGCATCATCAGTAGGTGAATGAGTAGTCAAATGCAGGATTTTTTCTATGTACAAAATTCCGAGTTGGCCACCTCCGCTAAATCTGCTCAACAGCAACATATTTTAACTGCAGTTGCAGCGTTGCACCATTATGGAGGCGCTATATCAGCAGCAGTGCACCGAAAAGACCTGAAGCAATAACCAAAGAAGAAACAGCTTTTTTTTTTTCTTTTCTTTTCTTCCCAACTTTATTGTACCGAAGAAGAAACAAATCACAGAGCAACCGTTGCTCTCACCCATTTCCTGGTTGCAAGGCAGAGGTGGCACGCTCCAGCCATCGCCAAAGTCATACACAGAATATACAATAAACATAACAGTTTTTTCCAACACTGAACTATATTTACAATTTAATAGGTATTAGTGGATGATTTTTTAATGATTGTAGTAAACACACACACACAAAAAAAAGTGGGTTGTGGCCAGGTCATCCACTTAAATAATGGCTCCTGCCAGCCACAGTGCAAAACCTCCACTCGTTGTTTGATTTGAGCACTTGCCGTGAGATTCGCTTGCCTGGAGCGAAATTATGACGCCAATATTTCATCCACGGTGGGAATCCAAAATGTTTGTAGTCTGTAGCTATATATAGTGTGCATTTTTGACAATGACGCTGGCTGGCTGTTGGGCGTCTGGTTGTCTTGCTGGTAAAGCTGGAAGTAAATTTGGAAGTTTCTGTGCATTTCATGGGCTGTACTTTAAGACGTTGCCACATCATGGAACGGAAATTCATATTCTGAATCTTGGAAAAAAAGAAGAAGAAAAAAAACAGTGGCCGATACTTCCCACTCGTGAAATGTTATGACAGAACCGTTTTAATGAATGAATGCTTTAACATGATAATAGTCTTCTTCTTATTCTTATTGGGACTATTGTGATGATGATGATGATGATGATTATTATTATTGTTAACTCTTTCACTACCAACTATTTTAGAAAATTTCAAAATTTTCAATACCCACGCGATTGATTACGTTCAATAATTATATATAAGCCAAATCTACCAAATGACAGAATAGAATAGAATACTTTTTGCCCCGTCCCGTTCTTTTATAATTGACAGTAGAAAAATTAATTAATTAATTATGCGCAAATTAGTTTGTTAAAAAATTAACGTTATTGATTTCAAGTGGTAAGTCAATGCGCAATTTGACCTATTGTGGTACCCGTAGGCTACAGAGGCGCCCTCCTATTGACAACAACAGACATGGACGCGAGTGCAGCACAGCCAGGAAAGCGAGGCAAACTTATTTGGACGTAGATCTTCCAGAGCCGTTATTTTGACGGTTCTATTCTTCTCAATGTACATCTTTCATGTCACCGGGACCCACGGGGTTGTGCCGCTGGGATTCTGTAGTTGCCGCCGCTGCCTCAACTGCCATTCAGCACGGAGGCTACGGCGGGTATGAAATATTGAAACTGTCGGCCTCTATCTCCGGAACGCAATGTTGTGGCACCGACATCGTTGGAAAGCTGTTGTTGAGACGAGTCTGGGGGTGCCCTTATGTCCCTGGTAGATCGTACGGTTCAGGAGATACAGCCGCCCCAATACTTCCAGGAGGCCGATGATTTTCAAAAACTTGCCTGCTCTCCCGGGTAAAAATTGCGGGTTTGTCGACCCTCTATCTCCGGAACGGAACGTCGTGGAGTGACGGGACAAACACCGTTGAAACGTTCTTGGTCAGGGCATTCGGGTTATGTGGCTTCGGGGTCGCTATCGGACACCAGGTTCACCTGAAGTTTCCTCCTGCCTGATAAAGAGGAGGCTGTAGGCTACAGCTACATTCTAAAACGAAACTGACAGTCTGGTGAATCACGATGAGTGTTCACTGGGTCACTCAGGACTTCAGACAGCAAGTCAGAACCAGCCCACCCCCGGCAGGTCAAGGTATAGTAAAAGCTTATAGTAAAAAATAAATAAATAAAATAGGTTGCTAGATGTGATGCAGTCATGACATTTTTGGCAGTACAAGCCTAATAATCGAAATCAATCCGCCTCAGAAAATCAAGAGAGGGGTTTTATTAGCTACTCAAAACAGGGAGTAATGACCATATTAGGCTTAAAATGACAGACCTGGAAGATCTAGTTGTTTTAGCATTCTGGTAGTGCTAGTGGTTAAATGATGCACGTCATGGCGCATGGTCAGGATTAGGGATGTCCAGACCGATACTGAACTCTTTAGTCACCGATACTAATGCCAAATACCGATATGACTAGTAAATAAAATTCCCCACCCAAAAATGACAGATGATTTGAAAGAAAGACCTATATACCTCAATATATTATTTTCCCTTAACATTGAATGAAATTAATGGCAACATTGTACTCATATAATTTCTAATTATTAGTTCCTGATCGTAGAAAGGCTGCAGGAGGGCGACCGATAATGGTGTAGGTCACCGCCACGAGTGCCGATACCTTAGAACAAGACTTGTATTGGCACCGATCCCGATACCTGGTATCGGTAGTTGTCCAGTCAGGATGGTACCACCTCTGCCTCAATTTGAGCCAGGAAAAACCCAAAGCACTTTGAGTCCCATTTACCAAACATATTTCAAGAATAAATGACTTGATATTATTATTATTATTATTATTATTATTATTATTATTATTGTTATTATTATTAGATTTGATTACATTCAAGGAAAAATCCCACACTCTGGTTCTGTATTTCTATCATGATATTGTTACATTTGTGCACTGCCATTGATGCATTGCTAATCATACTACCATTATGTCCATGTTTCTGGGAAATGACTTCCAAACATGATTTACTATTTAGATTTTAGAAGATAGGTGTAAAATAAATAAAGGTGAAATGTTTGAGTTTACCAGTGCTTTTTTTCTTGATAACATACAGCAGCAGTTGAATAAGGAAGGGAAGCGTCCTCATTGTCGCTGGTGATGATGCAGTACTGATGCCCAGTCTGCCACGGATGATAGGACTGCTTTAATTCTCCAAGTCATCTTATGATCCCCAGATGGATAGGCAGCTGCTTTGGATTTGTGAGCCCAGGGAGGTGGGCGTCATTGAGGAGGGAACCAAGAGCGTGTTTTGCAAGAATTGGCATGCAGGCCAAGGGGCGTGAAAGAGTGCAGTTATATTTTCATATTCACATTCCTTCTGGCGTCTAAAACCACAGGTAGAAGGCTCTCTTATTTGAATGACACTCAAGGTGCTCTGGATATTTGGACCTTGATAACTGAAGTATCCATCTGCCACATTTGTGATTTCTATCTATACCAGAGGAGTAATTAAAAGACCACCTGATATCCTGCTAGCGTTGGGATCAACCAAGCATCACACACATACCCACAGTGATATTTCCTGATGACCTAGCTTTATGATGAACCACCCAAGCAAATAAATAATTCATCAACAGTATATGGCGGCAGGATACGAGATGCCCATAATCAACTTTTTTTTTTCTCTCTCTCTCTCATCTTCTCTATCAAGATGATTGACCTGGAACCCTGTGTACATTTGGGAGGCTTCATATTTTTCCTTGAATTTATCCACAATCCACAGCTCCATGACCTGCATATTTTCAGCTTCACCAAGATATGCAACAGAAACAAACCGAGCAACGGTAGAGCAAATGTGACAACGCATAGTGTCAGAAATGGTTCAATCTGGCACAACTGGCATTTTTTCCCTCTGTTTCCCATCTGCCACAACACATGCTAATCAAGAAATGGGAACATTACCCGAAGAGGAAAAGTGGATATTGTGCACGTCGCAATGCACCACATCCCTGTACATACAAGCAATCTAAAAAAAATACTGAAACTTCTTCCAACTAACTAATTTTGTTTATGCAATGTAGGTTAACCCTGCCCACTTAGTCTCCTCTTTTTGTAGCAATATTTTTTAATGAGACAAAGGACCTGATTTTCTAAAATCCTAAATAAAAGGCAAAATGTTCACTAATAGATTGCACACACTGTTGGTGGGCGTGTTACACATGATCGACTGACTGCGATCTTTCACGAGTACTTCAATTAGGACAATTTCCGACTTATTTTTAAACATTGCCTTTGATGGGAAAGTTGGACTGCTACAGCACAGGCCTACTGGTGTATATCTGCCATTATTACACATTATTCAAACGAATGCCAATAGATCAATCAGATGCCAGCATTTTGGGGTCATGAACTCCAGTAGAGCAATTTTTGGTATGCTAGACAGTGTTGCCAGGTGGGAAATATAGGATTATCGAACCATAGACTCAAAATTATCGTATTTTGATGGAAATTATCGTACACCTGTCAAAACCAAAATTCACTGATTCGCGACAGTCAAATATAGTCGTTCTTGTGTGGCTTACAGGCACTCAGAGCTTCGTTGCGGGTTAACGTCACTGATCTGTATATATTACTGGGTAGCCAGGCCAAGACATTTGAAGCCGCGAGGCCGCCATATTACTACTCCAAAGAAAGAAACGTTCCTCAGTATACAATCCTATATTTACAGTACATTTGGGACAGCGCTTAGTAGAAACAGCATGATTTATGATGTTTTAAAATTTTTAAACGTAAACAAAAGGACTTCAGACATTTTACAATTTGCCTTCAATACATATGCTGAATGATGTTTACAGGAGGAAGCTTGTATATTTTCTATTAGAGAATTATAACTGTAATTCAAAAGATGCCTCTGCCAGATCTAAGATTGCGGTCTAAGGAACAAAATAAAAGCTAATAAAAGAAAAAGGGGTGTTAAAAGCAACACATTTTTTTAAACCATTAATTCAGCCTACAGCTCGGTGCTGCTTATTTCTCTTTCTTGTCTCTCGTCCCTCCTCACTATCACCTTCAATGGAATTCACTTTGCTTTGGTTTATCTCTCCTCTGTCTTCTACTTTTGGCTCTCATTCACGTTGTTATGGTGATTTCAGTCTCGCGCGATTTCCTGTCTGGGAGCGTCTCCTGGGGGCGGGCACTTACCATTCAGCCAATCAATGCATGGACGTCACTCGTTTCTCGCGCTCAGCAAAGCGCAATTGGCTGTTATTATGTCAAATGACAACAAATGCCTTCAGGGTTCGTAAAAAAACTAAATTTTGCCGGTAATAATACGAAATGGTCAAATTATCGTACATTTGCCATTTTTTAGGATTATTGATCGTACATCGAACAGAGGGTCAAATTATCATACAAATACGATAATTATCGTACACCTGGCAACAGTGATGCTAGAGTTCATCGCCAATGTTTATGGAAAATCCTGTGGCTCAATCAGTGGTACTTTATGTTATGGTGGGGGTGTGGTCGATGGACCCAGAGGCCGAAAAACCAGGCAGGGAGAAGAAGAATGACAGCAACTAGAATGACTTTATTGACAGTGGGAAACGTGGATTGACTTGGCATGACAAACGGGGGGAGAACTGGCATGACGAACCTGGACTGACTTAGCGTGGACAGATGCGGAGACTTAGCGTGAACAGATGCGGAGACTTGGCGTGGTGTGGATGACTTGGAAGACTTGGCGTGGCGTGGATGACTTGGAAGACTTGGCGTGGCGTGGATGACTTGGAAGACATGGCGTGGCGTGGATGACTTGGAAGACTTGGCGTGGCGTGGATGACTTGGAAGACTTGGCGTGGCGTGGATGACTTGGAAGACTTGGCGTGGCGTGGCTTGGAAGACTTGACGTGGAACACTTGGCAGACTTGGCAGACTGACACAACACTGAGAAACAAAACATTCAACTTCAAACATTCAAACAACATGCAATGCTCCCACACCCATGTGAGACAAACACCACTCCCTTATACCAACACCAATGACACTAACAGGACACACCTGGGAGACACAGCAGGCAGAGGGCACTAATTAGGTCACACAAACGGGGAGGGAAGGCGCACACAGGTGGACAAGGTTAACAGTGACGAGACTAGGGGAGACAAAACTGGACAAAAGACAACAAACACCCAAAACCAAACTAAAACCCAACTACCCAACACAGAAACATGACACTTTAACCTTTTTAACTTTTTTCCGAACGTAATTTTAGCTGATAATGATGTAGGATTATTAAAGTAACACAAGCCTTATTAATCACTTTCCAGTATTGGATTAGGCATTGTGTACAAAGAATAAAAGTACAAACATCTTTGGCATCTTATTCCCTGAAATTTAGTTTAAACCGGTTAAGTGTCCGAATTCGATTGTACGGTGTGGGACGCCATGTACCTGGTCATGTGATCGTGATGACGTTTCCCCGTGCGTAACCGGAAGCCGTCTTCGCTTATTTCAATGGGAAATTGCTGACATAATGTGCAAGAAAAAGACGTCTTCGATCACAAATACTGCGGCAATTCTGTTCAGAGTAAAGTCCTCAACATGTCCGGTTCCATGTCAGTCCATGTGGGTGTGAGATGGTGGCCGCTCATAATTTGGACTGAAGCAGGCTTAGCTCACGACTGACCCACGGGGGTACCGGGGAAATCCCCGGTGGGCTGCCGGTCTGGACGGCCGGTGACCCGGGCCACAAAAAAAAAAAAAAAAGATTTTTTGTTTGTTTGTTTTTTTTGCGCTCCTCGTGTTTTACAATACATATAGTCATCATTTAAGAGAATATATGTACAGCCAGCCCACTATTTTATAAATACAGGCCGACTCACCAAAAGCCTGTAAACAAAGCCAAAGCAACAGCCGTGCAACTTGTCAGGAGAACACGCACTGCTGGCGCCTGGCGGAGTGACTCGCCCAAGTCAGTGTCAAACACAAACTCATAACAATGCTGGCCAACTGACCGTGTATGCTTCGTCGGATTGTCGCTTTGTGATCAATAATAAGCAGCACTGCAGCAGTAAATTAACTATAAACGAGCGCACAAGCGCGTCAGCCCACAGGAGCGCACCACCCCCCTAAGTTGTAGGAGCTTGTTACTAAAGCAAGATATATAGCGAGGGAGAAAAGAGAGAAAAATGTCAAAGAAAAAAGGCGGGCGAGAAGGAAATGAGTGGTGCCGAAAAAAATAAGATGGAAGTGTAGCCCAGTTCAAAGTGTTGAGAAATAGTTGATAAATAAATAATAGAAAATAATTGTTGTTACAAATAAGTATGTGGGTTCCTTATTTGTTTCGTTTATGTATATTTCCTATTGTAATAGTTATTTTTTGGCGATAAATGCAACCTAACTTTATGTAAACTGTCACTCATCTTTATTCTCTATTGTCATTGGGTAAGTGTCAAGTGTTCAGCCAATGTCAGTATGTTGAGATCGAAGGGGCGGGTCTTATTACAACTGACGCTAGGTTGTTGCAGTGGACGTGAGATGAGAATGCTTGAGCACCTGCCGGAGTGAAGCTGTTTCACCGAGCTGTGTGAGCTTGTTGCACACTACATCGGTACAAACTACTCGTTTTACTGGATGTTTGTACATACCGGGATGCCTAAGAGGTAATTACATCTGTCTGGTTATGTTTAAAAAACCACTGCAGTCCGTTTGGTTTGAATTAGCATTTGTTGCTAATCGCGAGTAGCGATTAGACTTACCAGTATAGTGATATTCGTTAGCTGTAGCCGCTAATGATACTGAGTTGAGTGACCATTTCCTGCTAGTTCAACACGAAATAGTAAATGGACTTGTAGCTCAGTACTGTCCTGTTAATTCAGGAGCAGTCGTGGTCAGTTGTGAGCAGTCTGGAAAGCACTCTGCTGGACGTCTGGAGAGCCCGGTTTCTGCTACTGGTTTGGACTGAGAGCTGATTCTTCGCACCGTGCCTCGCATATCTCCGTTTGTGCTACCGACTGAAGCGCAACCCCTTCATCTCTGCCCCTTTCTTTTTCCCTGACATTCTTCCTTTGCCAATTCTTTTCCTCTTTCTTTCCCCCACTGTGGAGCACACCATCTCCATCTCTCACCAGAACTGTGAGTACGACATCTAAACTATTTGTGCACGAAGAACCGACCAGGCCTGCAACGTTTCTTTGGGGTTGGTTTGTTTTATGCCGGCTTAGATTGTAAAATAGGTTTTGTTTTGGTACAATTAAGGAAGCTGAAGTCTTCTGAGAAGTTTTTTTTCTCTGTTTGCATAAAAGTGGTACAATTTATTAAGAGCTGTGTTTCTATGCCATTAGATAACGTCATTTGTATTTTTCTTCTTCTTTCTCTTGCAAATTTTCACAACTAAACATCTTTGATGTTTGATATTTGGGTGTCTTGTCTATTTACTCTAACAAATAGTTGTTGTCCCAACCTGGTAATAGGTACACAATTGCTTTAAAACTCAACCTAAAAATAATTAAACGAATCTGGGCCCTTCTCTCTATTACATGGGGATTAAATGGGCTACAGAAGAAAATAACAATGCTACATTAAAGTGCAGCCAAATGCTTTTTAGTGACGGAAAGGGGCCCAAAGACGCTGATGCAGGTTCCAGCAGCACGTTGACAGGTAGGCCTGGTGTAAAGCACATTTAATATGGCTCAATATTAGACCAAGTAGTCCATAAATTTAATGCAAATGATTTGGTAATGGAGCATCATTGAAAACTGATGGCATGAAAGTTAAGAGGATGCACAGCAAAGACACGTGAGGAGGAACACAACAGCTCATTTTCGGCGTAAAAGTGAACAAAAGTTCATTGCTGTAGGCTGTAGCACTCTTGATTAGACGCACTCCTCATGGAAAAAAAAATAAATACAAACAAATGGTGTTGGACAATACTGAAGCGGTCGCGTAATTTTTGGCCAAGATAAATGGCCAATCCGCGGTGGTTGTGTAGCCTTCATCTTGTGTAGACGGTGTAATTTGAAGGAGATCAGCGACTGCAAAGCAGTGGTAGGTGAGAGTGTAGCCAGACAGCATAGGATGGTTGTGTGTAGGACGACTCTGGTGGTGAGGAAGACAAAGAGGCCAAGGGCAGAGCCAAGGACGAAATGGTGGAAGCTGAAAAAGGAAGAGTGTTGTATGTCTTTCAGAAAGGAGTTGAGAAAGGCTCTGGGTGGTGAGGATGTGCTCCCAGATGACTGGACAACTACAGCAAATTTGATCAGGCAGACAGGTAGGACAGTCCTTGGTGTGTCATCTGGAAGGAAAGTAGATAAGGAGACTTGGTGGTGGAATGAGGAGGTGCAGAAGTGGATACAGAGAAAGAGGTTGGCTAAGAAGAAGTGGGACACTGAGAAGACTGAAGAAAGTAGAAAGGAGTACAGGGAAATACA
This sequence comes from Festucalex cinctus, assembly GCF_051991245.1. Lineage (NCBI taxonomy): Eukaryota > Metazoa > Chordata > Actinopteri > Syngnathiformes > Syngnathidae > Festucalex > Festucalex cinctus. The sequence continues at coordinate 5,715,402 of NC_135421.1, read as the reverse complement.
GCGTAAGGTGAAAGTAGAAGTGGCAAAGGCCAAACAAGAGGCTTACGATGACTTGTATGCTTGGTTGGACAGTAAGGAGGGAGAGAATGATCTATACAGGTTGGCAAGACAAAGAGATAGAGATGGGAAGGATGTGCAGCAGGTTAGGGTAATAAAGGATAGGGATGGAAGAGTGTTGACAGATGCCAGCGGTGTGATGGGAAGATGGAAAGAGTACTTTGAAGAGTTGATGAATGAGGAAAATGAGAGAGAACGAAGAGTAGAAGGGGCGACTGTTGTGGACCAGGAAGTAGCAAAGATTAGTAAGGATGAAGTGAGAATGGCATTGAAGAGGATGAAGAGTGGAAAGGCACTCGGTCCTGATGATATACCTGTAGAGGTATGGAAGTGTCTAGGAGAGGTAGCAGTAGAATTTCTGACTGGGTTGTTCAACAGGATCTTAGATAGTGAGAAAATGCCTGAGGAATGGAGGAGAAGTGTGCTGGTGCCCATTTTTAAGAACAAGGGAGACGTGCAGAATTGTGGAAACTACAGAGGAATAAAGCTGATGAGCCACACAATGAAACTATGGGAAAGAGTAGTGGAAGCTAGACTGAGGGCAGATGTGAACATTTGTGAGCAGCAGTATGGTTTCATGCCAAAAAAAAAAAAAAAAAAAAAAAAAAAAAAAAAAAAAAAGAGTACGACAGTATTTGCTTTAAGGAGGTTGATTGAAAAGTACAGAGAAGGTCAGAAGGAGCTGCATTGTGTCTTTGTTGACCTGGAGAAAGCTTATGACAGGGTGCCCAGAGAGGAACTGTGGTTTTGTATGAGGAAGTCTGGAGTGGCGGAGAAGTATGTTCAAGTGGTGCAGGACAGGTATGAGGACTGTAAGACAGTGGTTGTCACGCCGCCACCGGTGTGGTGGTTCATGCTTTTATTTTATCAGTCATGTTTCCTGTTTTAGTTTGAAATTCTAACTCTCCTCTCACCCCAGGTCACTTGCCCTTCCTGCCGCTCACTAATTACTGGTCCCCGCCCATGATTATCGCCACCTGCCACCAATCAACCCACACAATAAAAGCCATCAGCATTCTCCCCTCCGTTGCCGAAGTGTCACACCTCAGTGCATGGAAGCGTCCCACTGTCCTCGAGTCCTTGTTCCCGTTGCCTTGTCGTTTTGCCTTGTTTTTGTGCCTTTTCCTCCCCAGCGGAGCGCCCTTAGTTACCCCTTGTGCCTTGAGCCTTTTTTCCTCCCTAGCGGAGCGCCTTTTGTTGTCCCCTGTACCTTTTGCCTGTTTTTTCCTCCCCAGTGGAGCGTTTTTAGTTCTCCACTTTTTGACTTCCCCTTCTCCTCTCAGTTTGAGAGGAGACAGCTGCTGACCGGAAATAAACCTGTTGCCTTGGTGGCCTACCTTTATCCTGCGTCTGAGTCCTACCTCTCCTTGTCGTGTCAATACACTTCGACCAGCATGGACCCAGCAGGAAAGGTCGAGGCTACACTGCAGAGCCAGGAGGTCCAGCTTGACAACCATGACCGGGTTCAGCAAGCCATGATGTCACAGCTGGGGGAACTGTCCAGCCAGGTCCACGAGCTGGTGAGCCACATGCGGCGTCGAGCTCCAGCCACCACCGGACAGCTACCCCACCCTGAACTCTCCGTCCTGACCACGTCATTCACCGGGGTAGGATTGAGACTGGCCTCCCCAGACGATACTCCGGTGAACCCGGACGTTGTCAGACTTTCCTCACGGAATGTGATATCCATTTTGAACATTCACCACAGGCATTCTCCACAGCCCGGTCCCGGGTGGCCTTCATGGTTTCCCACCTGACTGGACGGGCCAAAACCTGGGCAACCGCGGAATGGGCCAGGGGCTCCTCGGTCTGTCAGAATGTACGGGACTTTCAAGCCGCCTTGCGCCAAGTCTTTGATCCCGACAACAACGACCGAGAGAAGGCACGAGCTTTGAGCCGGCTCCAACAAGGCAGAGAACCCGTCAGCGATTACGCAATCCGCTTTCGCACCTTGTCAACGAACAGTGGCTGGAACTCCACAGCACTACAAGATCACTTCATGAAAGGACTCTCACCCGCCATACAAGTACTCCTGATCCCCGTGGAACTTCCCACAGACTTGGACGCTTTGATCTCCCTCGCGATCCGCACAGATCATCGTCACCGAGAACTGACCAAGATCGCCGGACTCCAAAGGAGGGAGGAATCCACCTCTCGGTCACAGCCCCTGGTGACAGGGAGGCCGCAGCCCATCTTCCCACCCCGACTGACGCTAAGGGAGGTGGGCCACGCCGAAGAGGAACCCATGCAGCTTGGACGGGCGCAGCTAACCCCCGAAGAGCGACAGCGTCGCCGCCGAGAGGGCCGCTGCTTCTATTGTGGCGAACTTGGCCACCTAGTGGGAACCTGCACCGCTAAAAGAGGCTCACCGGTGAGTTCCCCGTCACCCCGAACCGCCAAGGACCAAAGGCTCACGCACATCCAGATAACTCACCGCAAGCTCACCACAGATCTGTCAGCCCTCATCGACTCCGGCTCCGATGAGAGCCTCATGGACTGGAGCCTCGTAAAGCAAGTACAAGCCACCACCGAACCCCTTCCCCTGACCATTCATGCTCGAGCGCTGAATGGCAAGGAACTCTTTAGTATCACCCACATCACCGAACCCCTGGAAGTACGAATCGGACAGCACCTCGAGACTCTTCGCTTCCATGTTTTCCATGCTTCTTCCCCCACTTTGGTTCTGGGACACCCTTGGCTGCGTTTACACAACCCCAGGATCGACTGGAACTCCGGAGTCGTACTGGAGTGGGGAAAGGACTGCATGACTCACGGGTTGGAACAACCAGCACCCCGGACCACCACAGCCAAGGTTCACCTCGCCTCGCCTCGTCCGCTCAAGAGGAATACCCGAACCTGCACACCGTTCCCTCCTGCTACCACCACCTGCGGGAGGTATTCAGCAAGACCAAGGCCATGACTCTTCCTCCACATCGACCATATGACTGCCCGATTGACTTGATCCCAGGATCAACCATCCCCAAGGGGAGATTGTACTCGGTCTCAGGACCCGAACGCCAGGCCATGAACACCTACATTGACGACTCCTTGAAAGCCGGCCTCATCCGACCGTCTTCCTCGCCTGCGGGGGCAGGCTTCTTCTTTGTGAGCAAAAAGGATGGATCCCTACGCCCATGCATTGACTACAGCCCCTTGAATGACATCACGATTAAGAACCGGTACCCACTGCCATTGATGTCCTCGGTGTTCGACCAGTTGTAGCAAGCTAAGATATTCACGAAGCTCGATCTCTGAAACGCCTATCACCTCATCCGAATCCGCGAGGGGGATGAATGGAAGACTGGTTTCAACACTCCCCGGGGACATTACGAGTACCTGGTCATGCCTTTCGGCCTCACGAACGCTCCAGCAGTCTTCCAGGCCATGATTAACGAAGTACTAAAAGATTTCATTGACCACTTTGTGTACGTTTATCTGGATGATATCCTGATTTACTCTCCTGACCAAGTACGCCATCGAAGCCATGTGAGCCGAGTCCTGCAACGCCTGCTTGATCATCATCTGTACGTGAAAGCGGAAAAAAGCCTGTTCCACGTCAACACCATCTCCTTCCTGGGATTTGTTGTTTCATCCGGGAGGGTGGAGATGGAGTCCGACAAGGTCAGCGCCGTACGAGATTGGCCCACGCCGGACTCGCGAAAGAAGGTTCAGCAGTTCCTCGGATTCGCCAACTTTTACCGACGGTTCATAAGAAACTTCAGCACCATTGCCGCTTCCCTACACGCCTTGACGTCCCCGCAGGTTCGATTCATGTGGACCCCGGAAGCCGAAAGAGCATTTAAGGACTTAAAAATTCCATTTACCAATGCCCCAATCCTCAAAGTTCCTGACCCCAAACGCCAGTTCGTGGTGGAGGTGGACGCCTCGAATATTGGGATTGGGGCAGTATTGTCTCAGCGATGCCAAGAGGACGTCAAGACACATCCCTGCGCCTTCCTCTCGCGGGAGTTATCCAAAGCAGAACGCAACTACTCTGTTGAAGATCGGGAGCTGCTAGCTGTGAAGGTGGCTCTCGAGGAGTGGAGGCACTGGCTGGAAGGAGCTGGACACCCCTTCGTGATCTGGACCGACCACCGGAACCTAGAATATCTACGCCATGCCAAGAGACTCAACCCTCGACAGGCCAGATGGTCTTTGTTTTTTTAATCGTTTTGCATTCTCTCTCACCTACAGGCCAGGCAGCAGAAACATCAAGGCTGACGCCTTATCAAGGGTCCACGAATCCGAACCTTTTGAGACCAAGCCCGAAACAATTTTGCCCAGAGACTGTGTGGTAGGAGCTATGAGGTGGCAGATAGAGGACGACGTCAAGGAGGCTCTTCGAGATGTCACTCCCCCCACGGCATGCCCTCCACGTCGGCTCTTCGTACCTGAGGGGCTCCGAGCCCAGGTAATCCACTGGGCTCACACATCACGACTGTTCTGTCATCCTGGAATCCGCATGTTCGCTGTGGCCCGGAGATTCTGGTGGCCGGCAATGGAGACCACCATCAAAAAATATGTCGCCGCTTGTCCAACTTGTGCCAGAAACAAGACCTCCAATCAGTCCCAGATGGGCCTTCTCCAACCGCTACCAATCCCATCCAGGCCATGGGCAGAAATCTCCTTGGACTTTGTGACCGGACTACCCCCATCCCAAGGTAAAACCACAATCCTCACAGTTGTTGACCGATTCTCCAAAATGGTTCGCTTCATTCCACTGACCAAGCTCCCATCCGCCAAGACTACCGCAGACATCATGATTCACCACATATTCAGGTTTTATGGTTTCCCCCTACACATCGTTTCCGACCGTGGACCACAGTTCGTCTCCCGATTCTGGACTCAGTTTTGCAAAGCCCTGGGAGCCAAGGCCAACCTGACTTCGGGGTACCATCCGGAGGCCAATGGACAGGCCGAAAGACTAAACCAACAACTTGAAACCGGACTCAGATGCCTCGTATCCCAGAACCCGACTTCCTGGAGCGATTACCTGGTATGGGTCGAGCAATCACATAACTCTCTACCCACATCTGCCACAGGTCTCACCCCATTCAAATGCGTCCATGGTTACGACCCCCCATTCTTCGCCGAGCTGGAAGAGGAGGCAACGGTCCCCTCGGTCCAGACCATGGTCCGTCGGTGCCACAAAGTCTGGTCGGCGCCCCGGATGGCGCTTCAACGCCAGGGAGACCGGGTGAAAAGGGCCGCCGACCGGAGAAGGAGACCAGCGCCCGAATACCGCCCAGGCCAACAGGTGTGGCTGTCAGCTAAACACCTTCGACTCAAGGTACCATGTCCAAAAGCTTTTCCCGTAACCAAGACTCTAGGTTCAGCTGCCGTAAAGACTCCGCCTGCCAAGATCCCTCAGAGTTCATCCCACATTCCACGTCAGCCAAGTTAAACCGGTCCACGAAAGTCCTTGTTCCCGTTGCCTTGTCGTTTTGCCTTGTTTTTGTGCCTTTTCCTCCCGAGCGGAGCGCCTTTTGTTGTCCCCTGTACCTTTTGCCTGTTTTTTCCTCCCCAGTGGAGCGTTTTGTACCCTTCGAACCTCATCCACCTCCCCCAGAGATGATTGATGGCGGCCCCGTTTACAAGGTCAGAAAACCCTTGGACGTTCGTAATCGGGGCCGCGGAAGACAATATCTGGTAGACTGGGAGGGATACGGCCCGGAGGAAAGGCAATGGGTTCCCTCCCAGTTCATCGTTGATCCCTCGCTCATTGATGATTTTTATGCAGAACACCAGACATACCTGGGCCGTCGACAGCCGGCCGTTGAGGGGGGGGGGGTATTGTCACGCCGCCACCGGCGTGGCGGTTCATGCTTTTATTTTATCAGTCATGTTTCCTGTTTTAGTTTGAAATTCTAACTCTCCTCTCACCCTAGGTCACTTGCCCTTCCTGCCGCTCACTAATTACCGGTCCCCGCCCATGATTATCGCCACCTGCCACCAATCAACCCACACAATAAAAGCCATCAGCATTCTCCCCTCCGTTGCCGAAGTGTCACACCTCAGTGCAGGGAAGCGTCCCACTGTCCTCGAGTCCTTGTTCCCGTTGCCTTGTCGTTTTGCCTTGTTTTTGTGCCTTTTCCTCCCGAGCGGAGCGCCTTTTGTTGTCCCCTGTTCCTTTTGCCTGTTTTTTCCTCCCCAGTGGAGCGTTTTTAGTTCTCCACTTTTTGACATCCCCTTCTCCTCTCAGTTTGAGAGGAGACAGCTGCTGACCAGAAATAAACCTGTTGCCTTGGTGGCCTACCTTTATCCTGGACTATGATGTTTGCAGATGACATAGTGATCTGTAGTGAGAGCAGGGAACAGGTGGAGGAGAAGCTAGAAGCGTGGAGGTTTGCCCTGGAAAGGAGGGGAATGAAGGTTAGCCGTAGCAAGACGGAGTACTGTGTGTGAATGAGAGGGACCCAAGTGGAAGAGTGAGGTTACAGGGAGAAGAAACCAAGAAGGTGGAGGAGTTTAAGGATTTAGGGTCAACAGTCCAGAGCAATGGAGAGTGTGGAAAAGAAGTGAAGAAGCGTGTGCAGGCAGGCTGGAACGGGTGGACAAAAGTGTCAGGTGTGATGTGTGATAGAAGAGTTTCAGCTAAAATGAAAGGAAAGGTTTATAAAACTGTGGTGAGACCAGCAATGTTGTTTGGTCTGGAGACAGTGCCACTGAGAAAAAGACAGGAGGCAGAGCTGGAGGTGGCAGAGATGAAGATGCTGAGATTCTCTTTGGGAGTGACCACGTTGGATAGGATCAGGAATGAGTACATCAGAGGGACAGCACATGTTAGAAGCTTTGGAGATAAAGTCAGAGAGGCTAGACTTAGATGGTTTGGACATGTCCAGAGGAGAGATAGTGACTATATTGGAAGAAGGATGCTGAGTTTTCAAATGCCAGGCAGAAGATCGAGAGGAAGACCAAAGAGGAGGTTTTTGGACGTAGTTAAAGAGGACATGAAGGTAGTTGGTGTGAGAGCAGAGGATGCAGAGGACAGTTAGATGGAGGCAACTGATTCGCTGTGGCGACCCCTGAAGGGAAAAGCCGAAAGAAAAAGAAGAATATATATATATCTTCTCCGGGTACTCCGGTCTCCTCCCACATTCCAAAGACATGCATGGCAGGTTAATTGGGCGCTCCGAATTGTCCCTAGGTGTGCGTGTGAGTGTGGATGGTTGTTCGTCTCTGTGTGCCCTGCGATTGGTTGGCAACCAGTCCAGGGTGTCCCCCGCCTACTGCCCAGAGCCAGCTGAGATAGGCGCCAGCAGCCCCCGCGACCCTTGTGAGGAATAAGCGGGCAAGAAAATGGATGGATATATATATATATATATATATATATATATATGCACTAAAAGGGTCTAACAATATAGTCATTAACCTGTTGTCTTGTTAGCTATTGCAGCATACCCCAGGAAGCCCGTACACCTGTTTTACGGTTTTAGTCACGTGATATTCTACATACAGTGGATTATGGTAAAAAAATAAATAAATCTTCGCGAAACACCAGGCTGGCTGGCTCCCCACAATACACGTGTGGGCTGGTCCGTCAAAACTTCCGGGCCACTTTTTCCCCCCAGTTCGCCCCTGGCTCACGACATGTAGCAGAGTGAAAAGAGTTGAATTGTACAAATCAACACGACATTTGATGTCTTTACAAACGTTTATTCCTCGGAGTGGTCAACACCTGCTTGCCATCCGCCATTACCAAACCAACTGAACATCCACTGCGCATTGCTGACCCCATGTTCGACAATAGGGGGAGCTGTAACACCATTAATACAATACAGCATTTCAAATATGAACACAAAGTTAACAAAAAGTCACCCGGAAGTTTAATGTCCACTCAACTCGCCGGCGGCCGAATCTGCCAGTTTTATCTGTGGCTGTAACTGCTTTTGAATAAGTACTTCTTTGTTGTAAGGCGAAATTCCACCTTTGATGTCCGCCGTGGGACGCGATCATTCCTCGTGAGTTCAATGCTGCCACCGGCGGCCACGTCATTCAATGTGTATTAATGTATATGTGTATGCGATACGTCACGATGATCACGTGACTGTCCAAAATGCCGATACAGTACTTAAAGTAAAAATATTCAGAAAAAGTGCGATAAAATCATAATTGCTCAAGATAAAGTGGCAATTTTTTCAGGGAAGAGTTGAAATTATCCATTTTACAGAATAGCTGGTTAGTTTTTCATAAGTCTTTTAAAGTCTTCCTTTGAAATGAGTCAAAGTAGAAAATTAGCATAAATGGAGCTGTCAGCTTGATATTGATACTTGTATGTAAAACACAGAAAAGTTTGGGTAAGATTGTATTTGTCATGACATGATTTCCTGATGTCCCTGCATTGTCTGTCTAATCAAGTTTTATAATGTCCACCTGTACTTGTCAACCCAGTCCCTTGTGTCATCCAATCAGCTCCATCAGCCATGTGTGTCTTGTCCAGGTGTTCACTAAAAGATTGCACACACTGTTGGTGGATTTAGTTCCTTGCTTTCGTTCAGTTCTTGTCGGTTCACCGTTTATGTCGTGTTTCCCATCTGTTCGTTTGCTCCCTCGGTCCAAGCCTTGCTAATCCTTGTGTTTTTTTTTTTTTTTTTTAACTTTTGTTAATTAACCATTTTTTGTAGTTGTAGTAGTAGTAGTGGCCTTTTTTGTTTTGTTTAATTAAATAAACATTTTTGACCACTTCTCCCTCACTGCCTTTTCTTAACAGTGCTTAGGCCCACATCAACAACACACACCTGACAATTGTTATGCTATATTTTGAGACAATTTCCAACTTCGTTATTGAGTATCTTTTACATAGTGTGATTTTCTTTAACGTTTCACAATGTCTATTTCTTGAAAATGTAAAGTTTGATTGATGAAAGGGGTTAAATTTCTACCTATTGAACCATTACTGCCTCATGAGACTAACTTTGCTATGGCAGGTCACAAATTTGGCAGTAGGGGGTTTTACAGTGATATTATGGTACATATGATGTATTGCCCATGTTAAAAACATATATGTAATATTACATAAAATAATATTAAATAAAAGTAAAACTCAAAATATAAGTCAATAAACTGTGCAAGTTATGTGAGAGAGTATCTGTTATAACAGTTAACCTATCATGTTGATTCCAGAAATACTGCATATCTTTCAAATTATTTGTATCTATATCAGTCTTACTTTGTGCAGACAACTTTATCACACAGCTGTCACAGCTGTGTCAACATAGTGAAACCAATAAATCGGCACACACAGTTGACAATCTGCTATATCGGGGAAATTACATGACCAAACCTGGAAAAAACAGTGAATGTTGCTGGTTGGGGCGCTAGTCCTGCCAAATGATAATAAAATAAATACAAATATTTCATGCATGACACATTCAATTATTGGTCTTTATTTAAATTTTGGCAATCTGGATCACCCATCTGACTTCTCTTAGCTGTCTGATCAAAACCTTTACCTGTGGTTTTTGTAGTGACAGATTAAGTTAATGTTATATCATCATCAATAACCCTGCTGCTCAAGAAGGATGAAGTTTCCCTCTACTGTAGCAGTTACAGACCAATCTCCCTCCTAAATGTTGACTTTAAAATTCTCAGGTGCTCACCATTTGACTCCAGAAAGTCATTACGACGCCAATAAACCCAGACCAACTGGTTTCATTGCAGGTCAAACAATCTATCAACAATTGAACATCATCTGCAAGTCCTCGAACCTTGACAAAATGATTCTTTCATTAGATGCAGAGAAGGTGTTTGAACATTTGGAGTGTTTTAAATTCTAGGAAAATTTGGTTTTGATCCAAATTTCATATCGAGGATCAAGCTTCTTTACACATCCCCTATAGCCAGTATCAACATTAATGACGTAAAGTCTGAGTCATTTTCCTTTATCTCATGGAACCAATCAGGGATGCCCTCTCTTACTATCCTTGTTTGCTCTTGCTATTGAACCCTTAACCCTGTGGCTTCCTAGTGAACAGAAATTTGAAAGGATTTCTCTTTCGGCCTTAGAAATTTGATGGGATTTCTCTTTTGGCCTTTCCAACAAATTGCCTTTATATGCTGATGACCTTCTACGGATATGTCCCTTCCTGCTATTTTGGATAGTTTGTAACAGTTTAAGCTACAATCTGGCTATAAATTTAACCTGCACAAAAGTCTCCCAATTAAATTACTTGGTGAGTCTCCCTCCTGCTGCCATTTAAGAAAGCGACTCAATTGAAATACCTTGGCATTATTGTGACAAAGTCGCTCAGAATTATTTGCCATCAATTTGCAACAATGGACTGTCAAAGGAACTCAGCAGTGTCAAAAAAATGTTCTGAAAATGCAAATCATTGACTTGAAGAAGTCGGGAAAGTTGCTTGGAGCCATTTCAAAGCATCTGCAGGTCCGAAGACCAACAGTGCAAGCAATTGTTCGCAAGTATAAAGTGCATGGCACTGTTTATCACTGCCATGATCAGGAAGAAAATGCAAGCTATTATCAGCTACTGAGAGAAAATTGGTCAGGAGGGTGAAGAGTCAACCGAGAACTGACCAAGCAGGTCAGCCAAGAATTAGAAGCTGCTGTCCTCAGCCCGAGAACCCGAGTCCTCAGAAATGGGAGGCAGATGGCCTAACCACTCGACCACCGTGCCGCCATTAACTTCCATTTTCCCCCAAAAAAATCATCAGCTCAAAGGTTGGGACTTGGGCACAGTTGGGTGTTTCAACAGCACAATGACTCAAACACATTAAAAGTACTAATGGAATGGCTAAACCAGGGTAGTATTAAGGTTTTAGAATGGACTTCCCAAAGTCCGGATTTAAACAACATTGAGAACAATGCTAAAGTAACAATTAAGTAGGGATGTCCCGATCAGATCACGTATTCGGAAATTGGGCTCGATCACGTGGTTGCTGACTCGATCGGTATCGGACGTTGTCTCCCAATCAGGACTCGGATAAATATATGAAGTTATTTATTTTTTAATAACTTTTTTATTAAATCTGGAGTTGGGCGGTGCCACAGAGTGACACTTCATTATTCCACACAGTGCATGCGGCATGGCGTCACTCTACTACAGTGACACTATTAATGCCATGAGTGGCGGGGCTAAACAAGGAATTGTGGAAAGCGGAGGCGGTGCGACTTGCACTGTGTGCAATGTGTTGCTAACCGCTGAACCCCATTGATGGGCAGCCAAACATCGATCAACAGCTTTGAAGCCACCTTCTTTGAAGTCGGCCAAACTGTCACTGTGCTGTGTCATTCACCGACCTCCAAAATACAATAAGAACTTTTTAAACAACTTTGCAAATCTTCTTGCCGAAATCATGCGGAAATGGGATCATATCCTCTTTATGGGGGACTTTAATATTGATGTGTGCTGTCCTGAAAAAACATAAAGTTAAGTTGAGTACTGTTTATCTGCATTTGTCATTTCCTCTTCTTGCCCCGTGTGCCGATTCTCTAGCTAACAGCCAATCACAGTGATCAAATGCCCCAACTCAACATGTCGAATTTGCTGGAAGATTTTTAAACAATTGTTTTATTTGACATGTTGGTCGTGAAATCCACAGGTGTTGCTCTCATGTGTCCTTTGCTTGGCGATGCTTAAACATGTTAGGTTCCGGTGCGACCGGAGAGTGGATCCCAGAAGACAGAGGAGTAAGCGAGAGGTTTTATTCACCAAAACACGTGAATATGAACATAAAGCGCTGGACACAGCCAGGAAAAAGGTTAACAAAAGGTGCTTGCAAATTGCAAGGAGGGAAATTAACACAACACAAAAAGACCCGAAGGCTACAAACCGCAAACACAAGAAAGCAACAACTTACTATAGCTATGAAACACGCCACATAAAAGTGGGAACAAAAAGAGACGTAGCAAAACTTACGTAGAAGAAAATCGAGAATCTTGGACTATAATAATAATTAGCGAAGGCGAAAAACAGTAGAAACACTAGACGATGGCTGTGAGCAGACGGAGCAACGACCCGACAGTGGCTGCAAGGAGTCCCAGTCCTTATGAAGGCCTAATAGGTGATGCCCTGCAGGTGTGGTGCAGGGGACACGCCCCTCTCATTAATCAGGCACTGTGAGACAAGGAAAACACACTGAGAGCCCAGCAACATGACAGTACCCCCCCCTCAACGGACGCCTCTTGGCGGACCACCTGGTTTTTCCGGATGTGCCGCATGGAACACACGCAGGAGGGACGGATCCAGGATCCAGGAGCGGGGAATCCACTGCCGCTCCTCAGGATCGTAGCCTTCCCAGTCGACCAGGTACTGGAACCCCCTGCCCCGAGCTCTAGAATCCAAAATCTCCTTCACCGTGTAGATCGGGTCACCATCCAGAGTACGTGGAGCGGGAGGTGGAGCTGCCGGGGGGGTTCAAGGCACTGGAGGATACCGGTTTGAGCAGAGACACGTGAAAGACAGGATGTACCTTTAGGGTCGGTGGAAGTCGCAGCTTCACAGAGACTGGGTTCACGATGGCCTCCACCTCGGGCAGACCCACAAACCTCGGTCCTAACTTCTTGGCCCCACCGGCCAGCCTGAGATCCCGTGACGACAGCCAGACCATGTCACCCGGCCTGTAGACAGGGGCCGGTCGACGGCGACGATCCGCCACCTGGCGGTTGCGCTGAGCAGTGCGAGAGAGAGCCGCCCGGTGCTCCCGCCAGACCCGATGGGCTCGCTTCAGGTGCAATTGAATTGAGGGGAGGACCACCTGCCCTTCTTGGGAAGGGAACAGCGGAGCAACATAGAAGGGTGATTGACCAGTGGCAGAGGAAACCTGAGTGTTGTGGGCGTATTCAACCCAAGGCAAATGAATTGTCCAAGTAGTGGGATTATACTGGCATACGCACCGCAACATCGCTTCGAGGTCTTGGTTGGTTCTCTCAGTTTGTCCATTGGATTGCGGGTGGTATCCAGATGACAGGCTGTAGGTGGCCCCCAGGGACTTGCAGAACATTTTCCAAACTTGTGAAACAAACTGTGGTCCACGGTCTGACACAATATCTTGTGGTATGCCATGCAGACGGAAAACGTGCTTCACCAGTAAACGCGAGGTCTCCAAAGCGGATGGCAGCCGGGATAATGCGACAAAATGAGCAGACTTGGAGAATCTGTCCACAATAGTCAGGACCACGGAAGATCCCCGGGAGACCAGTCACCAAATCCAAGCAATGTGTGACCATGGTCGAGGGGATGGAGCAAGCCCGACGGAGGCTGGTGAGAAGCCTTTCCACATGCGCAGGCGGCGCATGCCTTAACGAAGTCCAGAACATCCTGCCTGAGAGAGGGCCACCAGAATCTTTGGGAAATAACCTCTCGCGTACGAGTCGCTCCAGGATGACAGGCCACCCTCGACTCGTGGCCCCACTGCAGGACCTCTCGTCGTAGTACGTCAGGAACAAAGAGTAGACCTGCTGGGCATTCCGCAGGCACAGGTAAGTCTCGTAGAGCCTCCACCACCTTTTCCTCAATCCTCCAGAGCAGCGCCCCCACCACGTAGTGGACCGGAAGGATAGTCTCATCCTCAGTAGCCTCTCCACGGCTCGACTCAAACATCCTAGAGAGGGCGTCTGGCTTCTTGTTTTTAGTGCCCTGTCTGTACGTGATAAAGTCAAAGCGTGTGAAAAGAAGCGCCCACCTGGCCTGTCGGGGATTCATCCGCTTGGCAGTTCGCAGATATTCCAGGTTACGGTGGTCTGTGAACACTGTGAATGGTTCCTTAGCTCCTTCCAAAAGGTGACGCCATTCCTGAAGTGCACCGACAATGGCCAGAAGTTCACGGTTTCCCACATCGTAGTTTGCCTCGGCAGGTGTCAAACGTCTGGAGAAAAAGGCACAGGGGTGGAGCACCTGGTCGACCGGAGACCGTTGAGAGAGCAAAGCCCCCACTCCTGAATCCGATGCGTCCACCTCAAGCACAAAAGGAAGAAGAGGGTCAGGGTGACGCAAAACAGGCGGGCAGGTAAATGCCCTCTTCAAATCATTAAAAGCCTCCTCTGCCGAGTCTAGCCACTCAAAGCGAAGCTTAGGAGATGTTAACCTAGTAAGTGGTCTAACCTTCTGGCTATAATTGCGGATGAACCGACGGTAGAAGTTCGCGAACCCTAAGAACCTCTGCAACTGCTTCCTCGAGGTTGGCCTTGGCCACTCGAGCACAGTGCGAATCTTCCCAGCATCAGCTCGGATTTGGCCATCCTCTACCACAAACCCCCAAAATTTTACGGAGGATGAATGGAACTCACACTTTTCAGCTTTAACGTATAGACGGTTAGCTAGCAAGCGTTGGAGAACCAGTCTAACGTGTTGTTGGTGTTCCTTAAGATCACGGGAGTAGATTAGGATATCATCCAAATAGACAAAACAAAATACATTAATCATATCGCGCAAGACATCGTTCACAAAACATTGAAAGACTGCTGGAGCATTAGTTAGCCCGAAAGGCATCACCAAATATTCGAAGTGACCCAGGGGAGTCTTAAAGGCAGTTTTCCTCTCATCCCCCTCCCTGACGCGGATAAGGTAGTAGGCACTGCGCAAATCTAATTTTGAGAATATTTTGGCGGCTTGGAGGGAAGTGAAAGCTGAATCCAGCAACGGTAACGGGTACTTATTCTTTACAGTCATTTCGTTTAGGCCACGATAATCTACACAGGGGCGAAGTGATTTATCCTTCTTATCAACAAAGAAGAACCCAGCTCCCATAGGGGAGGTGGATGGCCGTATATGCCCTGCCGCTAGTGCGCTTGAAATATACTCCCGGAGGGCTGCCAGCTCAGGTTGGGAAACATGGTACAGCCGGGAACTAGGAAGTGGCATATTAGGAATTAAATCAATAGCACAATCGTAGGGGCGATGGGGCGGTAACGTCTGTGTCCTCTCTTCACTGAAGACTTTACTCAAATCATGGTATTCGGGTGGTACGTTGTCTAGGCAAAGAGTTTCCTCTGAGGAAATAGCAGGCAGACAACTGCCCCCCTCAGCAGCCCGCAGGCAATGTGCGTGACAGTAAACACTCCAGTTTTCAAGTGAGGGTTTCGCCCAATTAATCTCGGGGTTATGTAACTTTAGCCAAGGCAAGCCCAACACCACTGGTGCCGATCGTGACGACATAATCAAGAAACTGAGAGACTCGACATGGTTACCTAAAAGACGTAAACACAAAGGCTCAGTGGTGTGAGTTACTACCCCCAGAAGGCGCCCGTTGAGGTCGTAAACCCTGCGTTCCTTCGGTAAGGCTGTAGGCTCGTAACCCAGGGCCGCTATTACACTTGGATCAACAAAATTATCGTCTGCCCTGGAATCGACCAGGGCCACCACCTTAATTCTTTTACAATTAAAAGCGACCTCTCCCGGGAGCTCAAGTCACGGTTGTACTCACACGGTGTTGTGGTGTGTGAAACTATGGTTGACTTGGGTCCGTCTGTAGCCTGCTGACTGCCCATCCTGACCAGTGGTGTGGAGTGACGAGCCGACAGCTGAGGACACTGTGCCACCAGATGGCCCCGCAATCCGCAGTAGTAGCATGCTCCAGATCGGGCCCGGCGTCTCCTCTCATCAGCCCGAAGCCGGCCAGCTCCCAGTTGCATGGGTTCCTGCCCCGCCTCGGGGAGTGCCCACACTGGGGCTGCAGCAACAACCTGAGAGCCGACGTCACCAACATGTCCATGCCTGGCCGGGTTGGCTGATTCAGACGAACGTTCCAAGTCCTTCTCCCGCTGTCTCTCCCGGATCCTGTTATCCAAGCGAATGGATAGAGCAATGAGCTCCTCCAAGCTTCCAGTTTCGTCCCGTAAGGCCAGTTCATCTTTAACCCGAGAATTGAGTCCACGACGGAAAAGAACACACATGGAGGGCTCATTAAAGCAGCTCTCAGCGTCCAGCGAGCGGAACGTAATAGCATAGTCAGCTACGGAGTGATGGCCCTGAGTACAGTCCACGAGCTGATTACCGGCCTCCCTGCCTCGAATAGGATGGTCAAACACGCGGCGTAACTCGGCAGAAAACAGAGCAAAAGATGCTTTTAGATCCGGACGAGTGTTGCTCACGGCCATGGCCCAGGTTGCCGCTCGGCCAGTCAAAAGACTCATCACGAAAGCCACTCGCGAGTTGTCGCTATGATAGGTGAGTGGCTGTTGTTCGAAAATTAGGGAGCAGTGATGAAGAAAGGTGCCGCAATCCCCAGGCTCCGCCCCATAGCGTGACGGATGTGCGAGATTTGGCTCCCTAAGTGTTACCGGTGGGTTGGCGGAACCGACAGCAGCGGAGGCGTCTGTTCTGCCGCCAGCCCCCAACTGTCCAACCTGGGCACCGACTTCCTCCAGCCGGTGGACCAGCAAGGTGACCATCTCCCTGAGCTCAGAGATGGTAGACTCCTGCTAACTCACTCGGCGATTTTGGCTGGCCAATGCGTGACGGACCTCCTTGTGTTCTGTAGGATCCAGTGTCGGGTCATTCTGTTAAGGTTCCGGTGCGACCGGAGAGTGGATCCCAGAATCACAGAACACAGAGGAGTAAGCGAGAGGTTTTATTCACCAAAACACGTGAATATGAACATAAAACGCTGGACACAGCCAGGAAAAAGGTTAACAAAAGGTGCTTGCAAATTGCAAGGAGGGAAATTAACACAACACAAAAAGACCCGAAGGCTACAAACCGCAAACACAAGAAAGCAACAACTTACTATAGCTATGAAACACGCCACATAAAAGTGGGAACAAAAAGAGACGAAGCAAAACTTACGTAGAAGAAAATCGAGAATCTTGGACTATAATAATAATTAGCGAAGGCGAAAAACAGTAGAAACACTAGACGATGGCTGTGAGCAGACGGAGCAACGACCTGACAGTGGCTGCAAGGAGTCCCAGTCCTTATGAAGGCCTAATAGGTGATGCCCTGCAGGTGTGGTGCAGGGGACACGCCCCTCTCATTAATCAGGCACTGTGAGACAAGGAAAACACACTGAGAGCCCAGCAACATGACAAAACAAGTCTCTCGCTTTCAACTACAGTAATGGGACAGCTCCAAATATGCATTCAGTCATGAGCACAGTACTCTGATTCATTTATTTTTGTATTGTATTTCTTTAATACTGAATGTAAAAAACAAATGCTCCTTCAAAGTAGCCCGTTTAGATGTGTCGCACGCACGTCACTTGGGACGTTCAGTATAACTTCCAGATCCATACGCATGTCGACTTCACTTTTGAAGTGTGAAATATATTCCAAATGGATCGCTATAGAATTCACGTCTCAGGAAAACTCCAAAATCCAGGACTTGCAGGCATCTTCACAATTCAATGGGTCACACCTCTGTGGTGGTGCATGAGTTTACACCGGTTAGAAGGTGGGCCGAGGGCATATTTCATACATTTAAACGATCCCCAACGAGGGACGACTTCCTTTTTTGTTAACCGAAAAATATTTGATTTCTTAGTCTTTAAATTGTCTTGAGTTACATTTACTATAAGTTTAGGGTCACGATCCAGCTGCATTGTGAAGCAATTTTGTCGATTGTGAGCAGAGTGTAGCCCAATTTTGTTTCTACGCTCTGCAGTCCTGTAATCTCACTCCAAACAAATACATATTTGATAGCTTTCTGCCTCACATTTTCTATATGACATAAAAACTGCAATTAAAAAAAAAAAAGTACATATAATTGAATCTTAATAATGAATCTTCATACTTTAAATCGGAATTATTTTTCATATTATAATTAAGGAAGGTACAATTATTACTATTATTATTATCATTATTATTATTATTTTTATTATTATTGTTATTATACCAAGGTGGCACGGTAGTGACTGGTTAGCACATCTGCCTCCCAGTTCTGAGGACTCGGGTTCAAGTCCAGGCTCCGGCCTTCCCGGGTGGAGTTTGTGTGAGTCTTCTCCGGATACTCCAGTCTCCTCCCACATTCCAAAGACATGCATGGCAGGTTAATTGGTGGCTCTGAATTGTCCCTAGGTGTGAGTGTGGATGGTTGTTCGTCTGTGTGTGCCCTGCGATTGGCTGGCAACCCGTCCAGGGTGTCCCCCGCCTACTGCCCAAAGCCAGCTGCGATAGGCTCCAGCACCTCCAGCGACCCTTGTGTGGAATAAGCGGTCAAGAAAAAGGATGGATGGATATTATTATACCATATTTTAAATTGAATTGCAGATGTAACATTTGCTCCATCACTACAGTGTCTTTCCTTGTGTAACAATTGATTTAAGAAAAAAAACTGGAAAGGGAATATAACAATTAGTGATAGTGATTCAGTGCTATCAAGTGGAACCCTGACTGAATCTGAGCACCAGATCATCAGCTTGTGAAAAAAAATCCCTTTAGCCAGCATTTGATCTGACACACATTCGGCAATTAAACCATTATATTATATTAACCATTATTAACCATATATTAACCATTATATTATAGTACGACTGCTGCAGTGAATTTGGTAGACTTTTTGATGGAGTAGTCAGACATCCATAGATTGCTGGGATTAGGTCAAATATCACGATTCTCCGTTGTATATTTGATGCATTTTACTAAACTGAGTGAGAGCCTTTTTGGTTACCAAATGTTGTATGGTGCTCTATAAATTTGATTTGTCCTGAAAATATGCAAGGGTTTCTTGCAAAAATGAGGCACAGCATTTAGCTTACCGCAGTACCTTTGTAGGATGGGCGAGTATTTATACCAGGTATCTGTGACCAGTGAAAGAGTTCCCAAAAACCAAGACCATAATAAGGAGAATACAATCTGTTTATTACAGAAAATCAATTTCCAAAAGTAACAGATTTAAAAAAATAAAAATAAAAAATCACTGGCAACAAAAAGCCAGGAGGAAAGTAACAAACAGAAATGTCTCGCAAAAGGCAAGACAAATAACAAAAAACACGAGCACAAAATTAAACAAAACCATAATCAAGAAAATAAAGTGCTGTCATAAATACATGCGAGTAGCAAGTGAGACAAGATAACCATGAATTGGTGAGAGGAGTACAGAGAACACGTTGACACGTGCAATGAGCAAGAGAATAATCCGACAAGTAAGTGCAGTCACTGAAGTCCTTCTAAAATCCCCTAATTGTAATATGCCACAGGTGCGGCGCTGGAGGGGACGCCCTCTCACTCACTTGTTGGAAAAAAACAAACAACAGATCTGAGAGCAGGAATGTGACAGTATCGGTATCAAGCCGATACCCGGCCTTACTACAAGGTATCGGTACTTGCGATGGAAGCCGATACCAGTAACAGCTACCCTCTTGTAGCCGTTTTACGATGAGGAAATGGAAATTAGAGGCATAAAAGAGTCAATTAATTTCATTCAATTTTAATGAAAAAAGCTAAACTGGGATATATACTGGTAGGTCTTTTAAATTATCTGTCATTTTTGGAGGGGTGGGGATTTTATGTATCAAAAGTACTAGGGCTATCCATACTTGGTATCGGTGACTACTCAAGAGTTGAGCACTTGTACTGGTACTGGTCTGGTTAACTCTTTGCAATCCGCGGACGAACGAGTTCGTCACGTGACACCCGGTGGGCGTCACCCGCAGACGAGAAAGTTCGTCAAATCTGTTTTTTTTAATGAATGGGTGGATGAGACTCTTGGGCAATTTCCCTCTGAGTATTCAGCCCGTGAAGCACTGTAGTGATGAACTGTGCCCTCTTGATGGCAGTGATGGTCTCTTTACACGAGAAGGATGTGATTTCCTAGTAAAGGCGGAGTGTTGTGGAGTGGTGGGGGCCGGTGGCTGGGGGAGAAAAGACGAGTGCTAACGGCGGCTAACCGGAGGCCGCTAAAAACAAAAGCTCACGCCTTTGAGCAGAGCGTTTGTCACGATCGGTCAAGAGATGGCGAATAGAAATATCAAGGAGCCGGATTCTGCATAATAGAGTGTGAAAAGCGACAAAAACGTCATGGGCGCCCACTTCATAAGCCACCGCCTCCGGCGTTCTCTGAGACACGGAGTGAAAGTTTGCATCGTCGTATCTCTGACCAGTCCACGTCATCTGACGAGGAATCCGTGACGAATTTGGCGAACTTGAGCCGCCTTCACCAGTTGAACAGATCAATTCAAGTGTGGCAAAGGTAGCAGCAGCAGCGATTTATCCCCGAAAGCTCCTGGAAGCCCCGGAGGTAAGCTAACGTTTAGCATTCTGTAAATAGAGTGATCACAATTGTACTAGTTCAGTATATTGAATGTGACAGGGATGAAATGACTTGGATGGATGAGAATATTCACAGACATGCTTCTGTATACTGTATGTGCAATGTCTGTAACCTCGTACTAACTAACGCATGTTACACAACATTCGATTACAGTTGGGGCAGCGTACACAAATGGCCCCTTCGCAGTCACACGCAGTGCGACCGAGAGGTAAAAAAAAAAAAAAATCACAATACCTTGCAACAATAATTAAAATTACATCTTGATCACAGTATTTTCTGTAATTTACAGAAGCAGCTACTACACTTGCAGAGGCACAAGCGTGCGAACATCTTGCAGTGTCCCCCTGAACGCAGAAGAAAGCTTCACACGCGATCACACAAAAGACACTATTGGGTTTCAAAACAAAACCCATGCACCCATTCATGCATGCATATTTTGTAAATAACCCCAAATTTGTAAATAGTTTATCAAATGTGAAAATGGAGCTATTATTTCCCTGTATAGTACGTAAATAGCGCACACGCACGAGCACGCACGCACACGCACGAGCACGCACGCACACGCACGAGCATGCACACACAAGCACGCACACGCACGCCCACACACATGCACAAACATTCCTGTAAATGATCAACATTTTGTAAATAGTTTGTGAAATGTGAAAATATTGCTGTTTACACACACTATCACATATGTAAATAAATCCTTATTTTGCTATCAAAAACATTTTCATTTTTTTTTTCATGTTTTATGGAAGGCAAGGACTGTTGAGATATTTGAGTTGTCACTAAACCAAAAAATATTACTGTAAAAGTCACTGTTTTGCAGAAAATGCATCATTTCACAAAAAGCTTCATTTCTCCTTATTTTGCCCGAGATTCTTGAATTATGTCAAATCAAGCCACTTTCAAATTATGATTACTAAAGAACAGAATAAGGTAGAATCATACTTTTTTTTCTAATGAAAGAGGAGACCCCAATCTTTCAAACGACACCCACCATGTCTATTTAGTCATAGCACACAATATTCTAATAAGCATTGAAAATGGGTGAAAATATGCGAAATCTGGTGGGATTCTGGAGTTACCTTGTCAGAAAATGCGTGGGATTTAAAGAGTTAAAAAAAAAAAAAAAAAAAAAAAAGTGGGATCAAACATTCATGGGAGAACAAATACTTTGTTACTGTACTTTTCACCTATCTTAACATTTTTACTTATATTTCTGGCAACTTTCATTTTTATTTTATCACATATCCTACATCATGAAATATAGACTTTTACTCTGATACAATTCACCTGACAACTTTGTGACTGTCCTACACCCCAAAAAAAAAAAAAAAAAAGAAAGAAACTGTGTGTTGGCTCCATGCCAGAGCTATGGAGCAAGAATGGTCCTGCCGCACACTTTTCGAGACCGAAACTCACAAAGACAAGACAAAGACCAAAAGTGGGCACTGTCACTGACGGACCCCCGTTTTCTAGCGAATGACAACAACCTTTTAAAACAATGACCTCCTAAGCACAGACAGAAGTCAGTTTTCAGTCACTAGTGTAATCATCAGTCCGTCACTGACTGATGCCCGTTTTATTGACGATTGACAGTTCCATTTCATTGACAAATGACGGATGACATACTGATGAAATGCCCATATCTGTCTGTCTGTCAGTCCTAAAGTAGTGGCGACGGAGTGATGACAGAAATCTTTTCAATACATTAGACACCAAAAAGTTGTCTGCAAGTCAAAGAAATGCAAAAAGTTCAAAATATTATTATTTTTTTCTATTTAAAAAAAAAAAAATCCTTGTAGGGTGATGATGTCATGACTTGGGTCATGCAGGAGTAATGTTTGGGTCTTGTCTCTTGTCTGGGGTCACACCTGGGTTAAACTATCATGTCTGATCATTGACTTTATTTGAACTGATGATTTGTTTGAGGCAAATGTCTACTGTTTGGTTTTCTTTGAACTAATGCAATCGGCTAGTAATTAGGGAATGTCAAGTCTCTTTCATCTCTCTATATGGTTAGGACCAGTCGGCAGTGAATCAGATGGGTCCAGGTCAGTCCGGTCTCAGCTCCTCATATGGTTACAATCCACAGCAAATCGGATCGATCCATGTTGGTCCTGTTTCAACGACCTATCAGGGTTGCCCACATGTCTAGCCTCGGCCAATGAGATTGAGTCACTGTCTATTTAAGCTGTTAAGAAATGTGTGTGTTGCCGGATTATTAACTCTGTTCATCAATGTGCTTCCTCAGCCCAAGGGGGCTTGGCATGCAGTCTCTTTGTTTTCCGTTTAGTCAAGTTATGTGAATAAATAGTTAAAACCTTATTTGTGTCTGCACATTGGGATCCAACCCCTCATCACATAACATTTGAAATGAGAAGTTTTAATGAAGAACTTGGTTGCATTGAAAAAACATAAGAGTGTGAAGAATTTTGACAGATTTGCATAAAAATAAATAAATAAATAAATAAAAATAATAAATACTCTGCGCGGCACCGTGGCTGACTGGTTAGCCTCTGAGTGCTGAGGATGCAAGATCGAGTCCGGGCTTCGGCTGGGTGGAGTTTGCATGTTTTCCCCGTGCCTGCGTGGGTCTTCTCTGGGTAGTCCGGTTTCGTCCGGCATTCCAAAGACATGAATGGCAGGTTAATTGGGCGCTCTGAATTGTCCCTGGGTGTGCTTGGGGGTGTGATTGGTTGTTTGTCTCTGTGATTGGCTGGCAACCAGTTCAGGGTGTACCCCGCCGACTGCCCGAAGCCAGCTGGGATAGGCTCCAGCACCCCCGTGACCCTAAGCAGTCAAGAAAATGGATGGATGGATGGATGGATGGATAAATGCCGGTTGCAGTCACCCCAGGGCCTGAAGTGGTTGGATTGAAGGTATTTTACCATGTGCTTCTCTGCATTATCACATCAATCAAGTTGAAGAATAGCAGGTCAGTGCTGGGTTCGACCGGTCTTGATGAAAAAAAAAAACAGTCTGGCCAGTCCGAAACCGACACAAGACCAAGACTTTTGGGAGTTTAGACCAAGACAAGACCAACAACTTTAAAATGTGGTCTCCAAACAACAAGTGTTACAATGCTACCTTTCTGGAATGATGTAGTGGAGATAACAGTAGGGGGAGGTCATGAAAGGAATACGCCAATAAACGGAATGTCTTCTTTTTCTTTTAAGCATATTGAGTTGCCTTGTGTAGGAAATGCTAAGGCCACCAAACCAGACTCCCTCAACGCCTCGGCTGCGCCTATAATTTCTGTCCATAAAAGTTATGAACAGAATCGGTGACAAAGGGCAACATTGGCGGAGTCCAACCCTCACTGGGAACGAATCCGACTTACTGCCGGCAATGTGGACCAGACTCTGGCAACGGTCGTACAGGGACCGAACAGCCCGTATCAGGGGGCCCGGTACCCCCCACAGGACTCCCCGAGGGACACGGTCGAACGCCTTCTCCAAATCCACAAAACACATGTGGAATGGTTGAGCGAACTCCCACACACCCTCGAGGATCCTGCTGAGGGTGTAGTACTGGTCCACTGTTCCACGGCCAGGACGAAAACCACACAGCTCCTCCTGAATCCGAGATTCGAGTTCCCGACGGACCCTCCTTTCCAGCACCCCTGAATAGACCTTACCAGGGAGGCTGAGGAGTGTGATCCCCACAAAATCTATAACCCATGGCCCATTAATGACAATGACTGTATTGTTTATGGTCGGTGCTTCACTCCAAGCCCCGTCAGCATGTCGAAATGTTCCTCATGGGTGAAGAAAAAAAGTCTGCTGGCGCTGATCCTTTTTTTCACCAATTAATATGATATGTCATTGTTTGGCCGTCACTGTAAGCAGTAGGGACACGCATACAGCTGTTGGGCAGTCAGTGAGTGCATATGGGACAGGTGTGCCCCCACCACCGCAACATCAGCACATTAGCACAAATTAGCCGAATCATCGGCTGTGAAATGAATCAAAACGCGCAATATGATGTTTCACCTTCCAGAGGCGATAGTGTGGAAGACAGGTGTTTGAGTCTCTGGATTTGTCAGGGAACTCCCTCATTTCAAGGTCACGCCACCCAGAATGAGTACATTTCATGATGATGCGTTAAAAAGAGACATACTTAAATCTGTGCAGCCCAAAAGTGAGTGGCAGAGCACCTATTCTTACTTTGGAGAATATGTCCCTCCGTGAATAAAGCTTGTCAGAAGATGACTGCTTCAATGTTTACTGTTGCATTTCAAGACAGCTCGAACACACACAATCCCCTTTCTTACCTTCAATTTGTATCTGTCAGAACCGGCATGCATGTGCACAAAATGAGCGCCAATAAAATATGTAAAGAGTAAAATAGACCCTTAATACCATCTCAAAGCCTAAATCTGTGCCTTGAAAATGCAAGTCTTTCATGCGGTGACAGGTTTCTGCATAGTCAGATGCGGTTCTTGCTAGATTTGCGTCCTGGGCGCAAAAATCCCTTGGCTATGGGTGAAATTAGTTGCATCACTTGTTACCTCAGTCAATTCTAAATAGCTGCTAGTTCAGCAAAACTAAATACCAAATGAAATCGAGTTGTCTCTTGTGGATTAGCAACATATATTAGCAAGAGGCTAAGAAATAGCCAAGAGGGAGACTGTCACTCACTCATAGGAATGTGCCTAGGTTTTCTTACACCTGTTTGTGCTCTTCTTTTTCTGAAGTGCTGCACCTGTACTTTTGATCCATCATTTTTGTTTCAGTCTTGACATCATTACCGTCCGTTCAGGCGTTCTCCCCTTAGTCAGAGTCCTGAGTCACGTGACGTAAACATTGACGTTGATTTTTTTAAATTTTATTTATTTATTATTTAAATGTTTTCACATACCCATCAATTAAGTGCAGACATATGGGTCTACATCAATTATGAAATACAGTTTATTTGGAAGCAGACCGTCTCTTCATTGCTTGCATCTGCACGCAGTCGCAATTTGACACCCCGCCCGCTCCCCCCTCCCCTTTGCCTCTTCCAATTTGAGTCTCCGCAGCAAGGTGACGCGACAATGAAGATGCCCCAGCATGGAAACATGCATTTGTAATTGATCTGTAAGCAAATAAAGTTCTTTAAAAACCGAAACATGCAGTAGTGTAGAGAGTAAGCCAGCGAGTTTTGGGTTTTTGTTTGTTTTTTGTATTGCTTTTTTTAGCGCGCCGTGTGCACCCTTAGATCAATTGCACCCTGGGCGGTCGCCCACATTGCCCATAGCAAAAACCAGCTCTGTGCATAGGTAAACCATCAGTGGTGGTGGATTACTTTGTTTCTGTTTTACTCATGCATTTTCCCTTTCTCTGACTGCTAGAATAAAATATTTGACATTGTTACAACAATATCAACTGTCTTTGATTTACTTTCATAATCTGTATTACATCATGTAGTTATTAGTAATGTAACGGCAGTATTGTGATATCTCAATATTAAAACTATCACAATATATCATCGTCATGTCATATTAAAAGCAGCAAATCTGTTTAAAAACTCAGGTTGATTTCTATTTGTGCAGTTCTACCACCCTCTGGTGGCTAGGTTTTTTTTTTAGTGCAGTTTAATTTTCACAAGGCATGTTTTGGCCCTTATGTGTTTAAAATCCACACTAATGGTTAGACGAAAGAGAACGTAATATGTGTATTAAAGATTGCAGGATATGCATTGCTGTTATGTACAACAGCACAATTATATACATCCATCCATTTTCTTGACCGCTTATTCCTCACAAGGGTCGAGGGGGGTGCCGGTGCCTATCTCAGCTGGCTCTGGGCATTAGGCGGGGGACACCCTGGACTGGTTGCCAGCCAGTAGCAGGGCACACAGAGACGAACAACCATCCACACGCACAAGCACACCTAGGGACAATTCGGAGCGCCCGATTAACCTGCCATGCATGTCTTTGGAATGTGGGAGGAGACCAGAGTACCCGGAGAAGACCCACGCGGGCACGGGGAGAACATGCAAACTCCACCCAGGAAGGCCGGAGCCTGGACTTGAACCGGAGTCCTCAGAACTGGGAGGCGGACGTGCTAACCACTCATCCACCGTGCCGCCTGCACAATTTTATATATATATATATATATATATATATATATATATATATATATATATATATATATATATATATATATATATATATATATGATTAACTGTCTATTACAACCTTGATTTGTGTCTGTAGCTGATGCCAATGTCAGACTACGCGATTTTTTTGTCTTACCCCGGGTTTACACCAGATGCGGTTGCGGTGCGGTTGCGGTGCGTTCCGGCGACGCAAGCAATTAGAATCCATTCATTCGAATGGTGCAGTTTACACCGCTTGCGGGTGCGTTGTGTGTCGACTGCGTCTTAGCTGCGGCGTGCCGCAGGCCTTCCGCAAGGATAGACCTATTTTCTATTTTTGCCGGACGCCGCAGCTGTAGGCCTCCGGCAAATGGCAAGCTAGCACAAAACACATCGAGCGGGACAGGAAGACCGACGCAGTTTCAAAATAAATTTCCGGTTACCTTTCAGAATAAAACACTCGCCAGCTCCTATTTCGCAAGCTTATCAGCAAAACGTGACGTGGGCGTCGCCGGGCCATGTGCTCATTCACGGTTTAAACACCAGCGAACATGGACGAGGAGAGGTTTATATTGGAGGTGGAAAACCACAAAATAATATATGACACGGCACATCCTTTTTATAAGGACAACCAAAAAAAGGATTCTGCATGGAATCTCATAGCAGAAGAAGAAGAAGAAAAGGTTAAATCAAAAGAAGTCCACTTCTCTTTCTGCTTCTCTGTTGAGCACAGACTTTCTGTATGTTTGTCGTTGTGAAATGCCACATGATCGCGCGCGCGCGGTCCCTCGAGACACTGGGAAGTGGGCGGCGACGGAGCTGCCGGACGGAGCCGGTGTGGATTGACCAAAAAATTGACTCGTCCGGAGCACGCAGTCAAGACGCACCGCAACCGCATCCGGTGTAAACCCGGGGTTACACGACAGTTGCGCTGCCACATTACCCGACAAATTTGCTCCGTGTCGTGGACGGGGCGTGTAGTCACACTACACGTCTGAACGTGACAAGACACCGCCGATCATCGCGTGTTGTCTTGCCAAGAGAGACGCGTCGGCCACTGTTTGTCAGGGAGGTGGGACAGACAAAAAAAAAAAAAAAAAAAAAAGGCAAGGACAGGGAGTGTTTGCGTGAATGGAGCACGCATGGGACAAGTGTGATGTGAGCGCATTGCTTGCGCTCCCTGCTCCGCAATAGTGTTTAAAATATGATTTAGTAGCCAACACTGTATTTTAATTTATTTAGGCCTATATGCGCCGGGGTAATTATAGCAGATTTTGTTAATTAATTTGCGGGATGACATCTTTTGTTATTTTATCAAACACTGAAATATTATATTGTTTGAGTATTTTTTACTGCTTCATTTATTCATATTTGACTTGTTTTAGTACGGTGCATTGGATAGTACGCCACTCACTCCGAGGGGGAAAAAAAAACTTTCAAGTGAGAGCGGGTGACAGTTAAGGCGGCGAGGCCTGGCCCGACAATATGAAAATGTGATCGATCCTCACTAAATATGTGCCCATCTCTACTCATATGACCAAATCTCAAAAATTATTTGAACAACCCCTCGAGATGCACCTGTCTTGCCCCATCCCATGAAATATCCAGGGGATAAATAAATAAATACATAAACGAATAAATAAACAAATGTATACATAAATAAAAAGAGCTGTAAAGTGCTGTTCAGTATGTGATTGACGTTTCGCTTCCTCTCGCTATTGGTCAATGCTGTGGAACCAAACGGACGACGACGTAGGTATGTCACATTATGCGTCAAGACGAGCAAAAATTGTACTTTCGTCGTGAGGTCGTGAACCGTCCCGGACAACAGGCGACCAGTCGTTGAACGTGTCACACTACACGGGCGACGCTACGTCAAGACAACCCAAAATCGTTTACGACATGCCCCGTTTGTCCGCGACACGTCGGTCGGGCTAAAATCGGGCTGTTTTCGTGTAGTCTGACATCGGCATATCTCCTTTTCCTTGTCATTGTATGTGCACCATCCGAGAAGAAAACTGCTCGATATTCTAGTTTGTGGTAGTTTTACATATATTTAAATAAATAAATAAATAAATAAATAAATCCTCCCCATCTACCATGCTCTGTCCACACTTTAAAAACCTCTGCACTATTATAGTAGTGGAGAAGGTTAGAGCCCAATGACTCAAATTTGAGTACAGTATCTGATCATCCATCCATCCATTTTCTTGACCATGCTACTGTAAAAAAAAAAAAACAGCCGTCGACCAGAACGTTTCATTCAACTACTGTACTTCAAGATAGTTTGCTATCGCTATATCTTGTATCCAAATTTGCTAGTATCCTATATAAGGCTGGAATTTACAATGGACACAAAAAAAGCTATGTGGGGTGGGAGGGTTGTTTTGATTTTCTTAACTATTACATTTTAAAACATATCACATGCACATTTGCAATTGCTCCCATTATATGGCACCTTTGAAGTGTGTTAAAGTGGTTGTCTCCCATTCTGATGATTGAGCAAGATACTGAACCTACAGTTTGATTGATTGATTGATTGATTGATTGATTGATTGATTGATTGATTATTGATTGACCGATCATATAAACATTACAAGATGTAGAAACAAAAATTGAAAGACAACAATCAATAGATGTTGTTGATCAGCACTATAAGAGATTTCCAACATTGTTTTGTATCGATTACATTACAACACCAATTAATGTTATTTCCTTTATGCTATTTTATTTCATTTACTAACTAACTCAACAGTTAGTCCTGTTATGTGTGTTGTGTCGTCATTAAGTGAATGAAGAAACAATATCAATGTGCTTGATCGTAGAAAGTGCTATACATGTGAAAGATTCCTTCCTATTGGTATAAGAATTGTCTCAGAAATACACTTAACTTTTCAAAGTCTGACAATTCACTGAGGTGTAAAAGTTGCATTGAGGTTGCGCCTTCTCGTTGCTGAAGGCAGACTACCTGTGTGCTGCTTAAATAAAGGGAAAATCCCTTTTGGGTTCAGTAAGTACGGAAATGATTTGATTTCAGGGTTATGAAATATTTGCATTTCAAACATGCCTGAACACAAACTTCAATTTAATGTATTCAGTCCCCACAGATTTGGGTGAGAAGCTATTCCAGACCCAGAATATCGAGTGCTTTCACACCACACACTATTCAAATGGACTGCATGGATGCAGAGGACTGACTTTTTTTTTTCTTTCTCCTTCACGCCCAGGTCTGTTGAATGTCATTGTGTCAAAGAATCACAACATACTGTATTTCAGATGTGACACTGAGTCAGACATATGAAAAATATCCAGAATGGAAAAATGTCGACTTGCTTGGTGCAGTATTTGTGGTGGTCGTCTCTGGTTTGCAAGACAAGATTCTAGATTGTTGATTGGGTTTGTGTCTCCTGATAATCCTAGGAGACAAATTGAAAAGGATTTTCTGCCACTGGAAGGTTTCCCAAGGCCAAATAGCTCCTACATAAGCCCTGTTTCCACTTCAGGAAGTTCGAGTGTAGGGAGGGGGTAAGGTAGTTATGCCGAGCTCAAACTACACGACTTTTGTTTTGTTTTGACTTTTGTCAGATTACCCGATAAATTCGCTCTGTGTGTTGGGCCGGATGTATGGAGGACCAAAACTGCCAGAATTAAAAATAAATCCATCCATTCATTTTCTGAACCGCTTACTCCTCACAAGGGTCGCGGGGGTGCTGGAGCCTATCCCAGACGACTTCGGGCAATACACCCTGAACTGGTTGCCAGCCAATCACAGTAAAAATGAATAAATTACTAAATAAATAAATAAAAGTGAAACTAAAAACTGATATAAAAAAATACAATTAAAAAATTTAATACAAAAAATAAATATAAAACAACTATATATATGTGTTCAGAAATAAATAAATACATAAATAAATACATACATAAATAAAAGTAAAAATAATTCAAAAATAAAAAAATGAGATTTAGAAAATGAAAATACAAAAATAAATATATAAATTAAATTAAATATCAATCAATAAATAAAAACTCTCTGCTCTCACATGTATTTATTTCATGCTGCAGATGCTCTATCAGGTTGAAATGATATTTAAGTGAGGGGGGCGGCTTAAGCGTGTCTTGGGCTCCACCGTTGTCAGTGTCATCAATGTCACCTGCCATTTCAAACATACAGGCAGAGCTGCGAGTGGGGTTTTGTTTCATTCGTCCGAGTCAGATTGCTGCTGCTGAAGTGCTTGGGTTTTCGGCATGTAATTTGTCAAACACCATGTACTGCTCAGCTTTTAGGATTTCATGAGTCGCCAAATGTTTCAGTAAATTTGAGGCGTCACTGCACTTGCATGCAAAAGTTTTACTCCACCTGTTGCACGTTGATTGATTGATTGACCGATCATATACACACTTTTTATTCCATGTTTTAGTGAGGTGATGATAGCGAACAAGCGCTAATGCGAACCATAGTTAGGCTAACAGTTATGGCACTATTTCTGTACTATTTCATTGCTTTTGGATGAATGTTTATGCATCTGTATCATCGCTAGGAACTTAAAAATACGGCGATGATGACCGGCATCAGATGCCCGTTTTGAGCAAGACCAGCATACCGAGTCTCTCAAGATCTCTTACAGCAGGGAGGTCCAATCTTTTTCATTTGAGGGCCACATACAGAAACTCAGAAGGATGCAAGGGCCACATAATGTTATGAAAAGGAATTGTGTTTAGTCCTAAAAATTGTACAAATAATTTATTTGTGCTTTTGCATATTTAGAAAAATGCCCCAGTATATAAACCAATTTATTTGTAATATGGCAGTAGGGTTATTATAGTTTTTGAATTTTTCATTTTAGTTAGTTTTTATTAGTTGTCAGGGTGATTCTGTTAGTTTTTAGTAGTTTTAGTTCTTTAATAAATGCTTAGTTTTAGTTTAGTTTTAGTTAGTTTCAGTATTAGTATTGTTTTTTTTAATGTGAATTACTTGTGCGCAATATTTAAAAAACACCATGGGAGCGATGTCATCTGAAGAAGCTTTTCTATCGGCTGCTGCTAGATGACGTCACTTCTGTGTGACATACTTTCAAATGTCATTATTCAGGTTGATATCAAAATAAATCTACTAAAAATCACCAAAGACTAAAACGAAGTACATTTTTGCTATAATTATAGTTTTAGTTAGTTTTGTAAACATAAAATGTAATTTCAGTTAGTTTTCGTTTTTTAAAAAGCATTTTCGTTTTTATTTTATTTTGTTAGCGAAATTGTTTTTTTAATTTTAGTTTTAGTTATTTCGTTATTTTTAGTTAACTAAAATAACCTTTTATAGCACCTGTGTTTTTCGACACCCTCCCTTCTTACTTTGACCATCTCCAAACATTTTTGGATTTATTTTATTTGAACTGAGTCAAATGCCATTTTTAGGCTATGTCGCGGGCCACAAAAAAATTGGACGGCAGGCCGCAAATGGCCCCCGGGCCGTAGTTTGGACGCCTGTCTTACAGTTTGTGCATCAAATAAGACTTCGTAGATAACGAGCTATTATTTCGTATGGTATTGATTAGATCAGCGTTTTTCAACCTTTTTTGAGCCAAGGCACATTTCTTTCATTGAAAAAAATCCCGCGGCACACCACCAGCTAAAAATGTAAAAAAAAAAAAAAAAAGCTTACATTAACAATATAAGTGTTATATTGTTAATATAAGTGTTTTTTAACATTGAAGAATGACTATATATTGTAACGTCTTGAATAGGAATCAAATAAACACAAAGAATAAAGTATTTTATAATCTTTTTTTGACTTAGCCACAAGTTCAGCGACGTGGTAGCTACCTTTAAGGGCTCTCTCGTTTACCTTTGCGGTACTTCTCATGAAAGTTTCTCCGTGTGTTCACGCAGGCGAACAAAATACTCCACATTTTTGTTTTGAAGTGAAGGGTGTTTCGTTTGGAGATGGCGTTTAAGCTTACTTGGGACCATAGCACTGTTGGAGAGCTTTTCACCACATACCAAGCACAACGGGGTCGGTGCCGTTGCATACGCCACCCAGGAAGGCCGGAGCCTGGACTCGAACCCGAGTCCTCGGTACTGGGAGGCGGACGTGCTAACCACTCGACCACCGTGCCGCCCTAATAAAAATAAAAGTACGGAAAAAATTATTTAAAAAAAAAAAGTATTTTTGGAGGCATTGACAAAACAGTCAGAGAGAGGGCCACCAATCCTCACTCAAAAACAGAAAAGATATTTTTGTCCTAAACGTATGACTTATGACGTATGACGTTACCTTGTCTAATACAGTCCCAAAATGTACTTCGTTCGAAATCTGAGCTTGTTTAACTCTTTACAATCCGCGGACGAAAAAGTTCGTCACGTGACACCCAGTGGGCGTCACCCGGACGAGAAAGTTCGTCAACTATGTTTTTTTTAATGAATGGTGGATGAGACTCTAGGGCAATTTCCCTCTGAGTATTCAGCCCGTGAAGCACTGTAGTGACGAACTGTGAAAATATTGCTGTTTACACACGCTATCAGATATGTAAATAAATCCTTAATTTGCTATCAAAAACACATTTTCATTTTTTTTCATGTTTTATGGAAGGCAAGGACTGTACTAAAATGTACTGAAATATTACTGTAAAAGTCACTGTTTTGCAGAAAATGCATCATTTCACAAAAAGCTTAATTTCTCCTTATTTTGCCCGAGATTCTTGAATTATGTCAAATCAAGCCATTTTCTAATTAAAGAGGAGAACCCAATCTTTCAAACGACACCCACCATGTCTATTTAGTCATAGCACACAATATTCTAATAAGCATTGAAAATATGCGAAATCTGTTGGGATTCTGGAGTTACCTTGTCAGAAAATGCGTGGGATTTAAAGAGTTAATGGAATGCAAAACTGCTATATTTGCAGGGAGTCATGATTTTTCTGCCTGTCACTTTAGAGTGCTGGCATATATCAAAAGAGATATTTCTGATGACTAAAACTTCTTTTACAAAATACACAACAATAATGATGATGATGACAATGTCACACCGCCACGCTGATGGCGGGCCATCATTTTATTTTCATAGTCATGTTTCCGTTTTATTTTGAAGTCATTAACCACCCTCTCACCTCAGGTCACTTGCCCTTCCTCCTGCACAGTAATCACCGGTCCACACCCATGATTGTCTCCACCTGTTACCAATCACCCCGGTCATAAAAGCCATCAGCCACCACCTGCAGTTGCCGAAGTGTCACATCTCAGTGCATGGAAGCGTCCTCACAGCCCTTGAACCACAGCCCTTGTTTTATGCCTTGCCTTGCCTTGCCTTGTCTTGCGCCCGTAGTTTGCCCCTTGTTTTCCTCCCTAGTGGAGCGCTTTCTGTTGTCCCCGTTTTTGAGTGCCCCTTTTGTCTCTCCAGTTTGGAGCTTTTTTTGTTCAGCCTTTTTTCCCTCTTTAAGAGGCGTTTTGAGTTTCCGGTCATTAAAACTGCAGCCTTGTTGGGCAACTTTATATCTGCGTCTGAGTTCTCCCTCCTCTCGTCGTGTCACTACACTTCGGCCAGCATGGACCCAGCAGATAAGTTGGAGGCTGCACTACGAAGGCAGGCCGCCCGCCTGTCGCACCAGGAGGAGGTCCAGCAAGCCATGGTCACCCGGATGGGAGAACTTGCTGGACAAGTACAGGAGCTGGTGAGCCACCTGCAACACTCCACGCCAACCGTCACGAGACCGGAAGCAGCAGCTGAACCACCGATCCCAACTCCAGCCTTGGCCGGAGTAGGACTGAGACTGGCTTCCCCGGAGCGATACTCGGGAGAACCAGGCAACTGCCAGGCATTCCTGACGGAATGCGACATTCATTTTGAACTCTCACCACAGGCCTTTCCTACAGACCGTTCCCGCGTGGCCTTCATGATCTCCCATCTGACGGGACGAGCCAGAGACTGGGCCACCGCGGAATGGGCACGGCACTCCCCGACCTGCTCAACCGCAGCCGGGTTTAGCGGGGCTCTCCGCCAAGTTTTCGACCCAGTCAACATGGATCGAGAGAAGACGCGAGAACTCAGCAATCTCAGACAAGGCAGAGAAATGGTCAA
Organism: Festucalex cinctus; assembly: GCF_051991245.1. Taxonomy (NCBI): domain Eukaryota; kingdom Metazoa; phylum Chordata; class Actinopteri; order Syngnathiformes; family Syngnathidae; genus Festucalex; species Festucalex cinctus. The sequence continues at coordinate 5,681,020 of NC_135421.1, read as the reverse complement.
TGATTACGCCATCCGATTCCGAACTCTAGCAGCCAAGAGTGGCTGGAACGACACCGCTCTCTTTGATCACTTTTTAAAGGGACTCACCACCTCAATGCAGGAACTCTTGCTTCCCGTGGACTTACCCGGCGACCTGGACTCATTGATTTCGCTGGCCATCCGCACGGATCATCGAAGGCGAGATCTCATGCAGACCAGCGTTCACCAACGGAGACCCGGCTCTGGATTCCTCCGGCACCCATCGGCAAGAGAGTTTCCACAACGTGCATCTCCCCAGTCGTCCACCGCGGAAAAGGCCAGCGAGAGTGGCGAGGAACCCATGCAGCTTGACCGCGCCCGACTAACCCAGCACGAACGTCAGCGACGTCGCCAGGAGGGGCGGTGTTACTACTGTGGAGAACAAGGCCATCTGGTGGTATCCTGTCCCACCAAGAGAGGCTCCCCGGTGAGTTCGGTGAGTTCCGACTCTCCCACGCAAGTCAAGAATCGAAAACTCATTCACATCAGGATTTCTTGCCATGCCACCACCACAGACTTGCCAGCCCTCATCGACTCCGGGGCAGATGAGAGCCTCATGGATTGGGGACTAGTGGAGAAGTTGCAGGCGGTCACGGAGCCACTAACCACCAATATGAGGGCCAGGGCGCTCAATGGAAAGGACTTATTCATCATCACGCATATCACAGAGCCTCTCGAGGGCCATATTGGACAGCACAGAGAATTCATTCGCTTCCATGTTTTTCGATCCCCGTCACACACACTGGTCTTGGGACATCCCTGGTTGCGCTTGCACAACCCCTGCATTGACTGGCGGTCTGGTCAAGTCCTGGAATGGGGGAAGGACTGTGAACACCATGGGCTGGAGCAGCCAGCGGCAGAGGCACCCTCAGCTGCCGTCCGCCAGGTGACCCTCGCGACTGACCATGACTACCCGGACCTGAACACCGTTCCCACAAGCTATCATCATCTCCGAGAGGTGTTCAGTAAATCCAAGGCCATGTCACTCCCCCCGCATCGACCCTATGACTGTTCAATTGAGCTGATCCCGGGATCTACCATACCCAAAGGTAGATTGTACTCTGTCTCGGGCCCCGAACGCAAGGCTCTCAACGAGTACATTGACACGTCTTTGAAGGCCGGACTTATCCGGCCATCCTCATCGCCAGCTGGAGCTGGGTTTTTCTTCGTGGGTAAGAAGGATGGCTCCTTGCGGCCTTGTATTGACTACAGCCCCCTGAATGAAATTACAATCAAGAATCGATATCCTCTGCCCTTGATGTCATCCATATTCGACCAGTTGCAACAGGCCAAAGTATTCACCAAATTGGATCTCCGTAATGCTTATCATCTTGTCAGGATTCGGGAAGGTGACGAGTGGAAGACCGGCTTCAATACCCCCCGCGGCCACTACGAATACCTGGTCATGCCATTTGGACTCACCAACGCGCCGGCTGTATTCCAGGCCATGATCAATGATGTGCTCAAAGACTTCATAGACCATTTTGTATACGTTTATCTTGACGACATCCTAATCTACTCACCAGACTTGAAAACCCATCAGCAACATGTGACCAAGGTCTTGAAACGTCTTCTCGAACACCAGCTCTACGTAAAGGCTGAGAAAAGTATTTTTCATGTGGACACTATCTCATTCCTGGGATTCGTCGTATCACCCGGGAGAGTCGAGATGGAGTTGGAGAAGGTCAGCGTGGTCCGAGATTGGCCCAGGCCCGAGTCAAGAAAAAAGGTGCAACAATTCCTGGGCTTCGCCAATTTCTACCGTCGCTTCATTCGCAACTTCAGCACCATCGCTGCTCCACTCCATGCCTTGACCTCTCCCCAGCAACGTTTCAGCTGGACCCCTGAAACCAACGCCGCCTTCACAGAACTCAAGAAGCGTTTCACAGAGGCCCCGATTCTCAGAGTCCCCGATCCTACTCGCCAGTTCGTGGTCGAGGTAGATGCCTCCAATCTTGGAGTCGGAGCAGTCCTGTCCCAACGCTGCCAGGAGGATGGCAAGGTTCACCCATGCGCATTTCTGTCCCGGAAACTGTCCAAAGCTGAGCGCAACTACAGCGTTGGAGACCGAGAACTTCTGGCGGTCAAGGTCGCTCTCGAAGAGTGGAGGCACTGGCTGGAGGGCGCCGAACACCCCTTTATCATATGGACCGACCACCGCAACTTGGAGTACCTTCGTCAAGCCAAAAGACTGAACCCCCGACAGGCCAGGTGGTCGTTGTTTTTTAACAGATTTTCTTTCTCATTGACTTACAGACCAGGAAGCAAGAATATCAAAGCTGACGCACTTTCACGAATCCATGATCCTGATACCACTGTGACCGAACCTGAACCCATCCTGCCCAAGAACTGCGTGGTAGGAGCAATGTCCTGGCAGATCGAGGAGGAGATCAAGGAGGCCCTCAAAGACACGAGCCCTCCCAAGGAGTGTCCACCACGACGGCTCTATGTACCGGAAACCCTGCGAGCTCAGGTGATCCATTGGGCACACACCTCTCGTTTGTCTTGCCACCCAGGAACTCGCAGGACTCTGTTTGCCGTCGCCCGGAGGTTCTGGTGGCCTTCCATGGAGGCCTCGGTACAAGAGTACGTCAAGGCCTGCCCAGTATGTGCCAGAAACAAGACATCGACTCAACCGAGGATGGGCCTCCTCCAACCACTCCCAATTCCCTCAAGACCCTGGGCTGAAATATCAATGGACTTTGTTACTGGACTCCCTGCTTCTCACGGTAAAACCACGATACTCACAGTTGTCGACCGTTTTTTAAAAATGGTCCGCTTCATCCCGTTGTCCAAGCTACCCTCAGCCAGGAGAACAGCAGAGGTCATGATAGACCAAGTATTCCGGGTCCATGGCTTCCCATGCCACATAGTGTCGGACCGCGGTCCTCAGTTTGTTTCCCGATTTTGGAGGGAGTTCTGCAGAGCCCTAGGGGCAACGGCAAACCTAACCTCAGGTTACCACCCGGAGGCCAACGGACAAGCTGAGCGGCTCAACCAGCAGCTGGAGACCGGACTCAGATGCCTGGTCTCCCAAAACCCCTCATCATGGAGCAAGAACCTGGTATGGGTCGAACTCGCGCATAACTCTCTACCCACGTCTGCTACAGGAATCACGCCCTTCAAGTGCGTTCACGGCTACGATCCTCCCTACTTCGCGGACCTGGAAGAGGAAGCCTCAGTGTCCTCGGTCCACGCCATGGTCCGCAGGTGTCGCCGAATCTGGTCAGCAGCTCGACTGGCACTACAGCGTCAAGGGGACAGGGTGAAAAGAGCTGCTGACCGGAGGAGGAGGCCCGCGCCACAGTACCAGCCGGGTCAAAGAGTCTGGCTGTCCACAAAGAACCTTCACCTCAAGGTACCATGTCCAAAATTGGCCCCAAGATTCGTGGGCCCGTTTCCAATCGCCAAGTCCATAGGTCCTGCCACCGTGCGCCTTCGCCTGCCTCGATCCCTCCGCACCCACCCCACCTTCCACGTGAGCCAGGTCAAGCCAGTCCAGGACAGTTCCCTGGTCCCGCCCGAGCCTGCGCCGCCCCCTCCGGAGATGGTGGAGGGGGGCCCGGTGTATAAGGTTAGGAAATTGTTGGACGTCAGAAAGCGGGGCCGGGAACGCCAGTATCTGGTAGATTGGGAGGGATACGGGCCAGAGGAGAGGCAATGGGTGCCCGCCCGGTTCATCGTGGACCCCTCCCTCATTGAAGAGTTTCATGAGGAACATCCTGACCTGCCTGGGCTGTCAGGAGCCGGCCGTTGAGGGGGGGGTACTGTCACGCCGCCACGCTGATGGCGGGCCATGCTTTTATTTTCATAGTCATGTTTCCGTTTCATTTTGAAGTCATTAACCACCCTCTCACCTCAGGTCACTTGCCCTTCCTCCTGCACAGTAATCACCGGTCCACACCCATGATTGTCTCCACCTGTTACCAATCACCCCGGTCATAAAAGCCATCAGCCACCCCCTGCAGTTGCCGAAGTGTCACATCTCAGTGCATGGAAGCGTCCTCACAGCCCTTGAACCACAGCCCTTGTTTTATGCCTTGCCTTGCCTTGTCTTGCGCCCTTAGTTTCCCCCTTGTTTTCCTCCCTAGTGGAGCGTTTTCTGTTGTCCCCGTTTTTGAGTGCCCCTTTTGTCTCTCCAGTTTGGAGCTTTTTTTGTTCAGCCTTTTTTCCCTCTTTAAGAGGCGTTTTGAGTTTCCGGTCATTAAAACTGCAGCCTTGTTGGCCAACTTTATATCTGCGTCTGAGTCCTCCCTCCTCTCGTCGTGTCAGACAATGAGATAAGTGAACTTCCCATGCCACTGAACTCTATCTCTGACAATGTAGACAAGCTTTGTTTTTCTTCAGAAAAACTTGAAACTAAAACTTGAGTACTTTTAAGTGGTAATCTGCATCTTAGTAGTTTTAGATTTAGAACTGATTCTAACCTCATCAGACTCGGCTTGTACAGTATATCAAAGGAAATTCCTATGGGTTGCTGTGTCCCACTACAAAATATCTTTGTGAAAGGTCTTTCCAACTCAATGACATTGATGTAGTAGCTTGGTAATCGGGCGTTTGAAAGCACTCTGCCACCATTTTCAATAGAGTTAATTCATGATCAGAAACTGTTTTGTTTCTTTTTTTTTTTTTTAATCAGTCCAGGTTGCTCCCAAGAGGTTGAATTTTGCATATTAACCTTGTAGTTGCTGCAAACTGCACATCAATATACTAGCTGTAAATAAAACGTCTGAACAGAACCCAGCAGAGATGAGACTTGGCCTTGTACGATTCACACCCAAGTTACAATTGTCTGAGAAGGTCAGGGCCCTTATTCCTCACCTGTAAGATGAAACCGCAGCTCCCCTCAGAATGAGAAGCACACCCCTGAAGAAGTGATATGTTGGCAATAAAACCACCGTGGGGAGACTTCACTCTAATACACACACACACACACACGCACACACACACACCCATCCTTGTACATATATCTTTGTGAGGACATCCATTGACTTACCCTAACTGCAACCATCAAAAATTATTGCCTAAACCTAACCCTTACCCTAACCCCAACCATAGCCCAATTCAAACCTAAACTCTAAAACCCAGTCTTGACCTTCAAAAAGAGGTCTTGCAAAGTGAGGAGAGGCCAAAATGTCCTCACTTCACAAAAATGTCCTCATTCTGTTGGATAAAGACGTATTTTGGTCCTCACTATGTATTATGCACAAGAACACACACCCCACACACACACACAAAAGAATGCAGATGCTGTACTATTTACTACTGCTCTGTATCAAATTCAATAGTGAATAAAGCATTTTCTCTGATTTTCCAAATGCTGCTGCCTTACGTAGATTGGTTATTGTCACTTCACTTGAAAGCCAAAAACAATCACCCAGCATGCTGTTACCATGGCATCAGTAGGCTAGCAGACTTGCTGCAGTTGGTGTATTATTATTTTTTTTCATAAATAACTTGCAGCAATACTGAATATCAAGTGTCAAGATTTACAAAAAAACTAACAAACAAACAAACAAACAAACAAACTTTGTCAACTTATAAGCATTATTAAACTGTGTTTTTCTCCCCGGAAGTTTTAAAAACGTGTTTTTATTTCATAAAACAAATGAGGAGCTGAAAGACTGAACACCAGAAATGTACTTGTACATATACCTCCTCCCAAAATGATTTTTATGTTGTCGGTGTTTTATAGTTTACAAATGTTTCTGTTTGTCCAAAAATGTGAATTGAAAATGTGGATGTGATGAACAGATACTTAGAGGAGCTGTTTATTTTCCTCTCAGTAATAGTAATTTGTTTGCTAAAACAACCTCTTCTACAAATCACTCAATTTTGGAACAAATGTCATTCAAAGAGTAGTTGTTAAAGGGACAGCAACATGAAAAATCAACTTTTTGGAGCGTTTAGCCATGTTAATGCTAATTCTTCACCAAACACATGACCGAAGTGTTGTTTTCCTTCATCTGCTCCTCTCTGAGAAATTCTAGGTGCTCTCCAACCTAAGAAAACAAGTTGTTGGCACTCTTTGACGTCATAACGTGCAGACCCACCCCCACACCGCCTCTGCAGACTAAACACACGCCCACTTTCTCTGAGACCTCCAGGGGATAGTGACAGAAGTAGCCTTTATCAGTAAACATTTTTGTTACATTCTGAGGTTGGATCCCAAAAGTGCAGACACAAATACGATTTTAACTATTTTTTCGCATAACATCGAGAGGCGTAGAACAACTTGACTCGACAAGAAACAATGAGAATTCTTAAAATACCGTAATGTAATCCCTTTAATTAATTAATTAACTAACTAGAAATAGCCAATAATTTTGTCCACTCCATGGTTGGATTTCTATGTGGAATGGTCATAATTTGGCTTGTCTGTGTGTTGTTCAATTGCAAACAAAACAAATCAAACGTGAATGCAGAAGAATTGCTACAATTTCCTTGAAGAAGTGGTGCATTATCTGAAAGAAGCACAATGGTGCCACTGTTTTTGGCCGGGTCTGAACAAGCAGGATAACATGGAAATCCTCATTATAAAAGGCAAATTGAAATGAAATGTGCGGAAAGAGATTACGTGTTCTAGATTTGATTTCAACACTTCGCAACAAAGTGAGAGACAAACATATACTGTCAACCAAGTGAGAGACAAACATATACTGTACAAATTATGTGCTGCTTCCAAGTAAAATGATCCTGGACATAACTCTCCCAAATGGCATGGGGGGGGGTCAGTGTCTCAGACTATGTAACAATCAGTATGTTCACATGATGGAAAATGATACCACAGGGGTGGACATGACAAATTTGGTGTGGCCCTCAAATCAGCCTCAGGGTTTTTTTGTTTGTTTGTTTTTGTGCTACTGACTACATGTAAGAACTTAAAAAGGGCCCTATTTCAGTGTCTGGCACAAGTCTAGTGCGAAGCACGCTCTAACTATGCGCATGGCTCGACTTTTCTTTCTTTTGCTATTTTTTTTTTTAATAGATATACATAGGTACACGTGTGCATTTGCGCCGTTGTGGGAGTGAGGTCCCAGCCTATGGCCTATAGATTTGGTGCAGGAGATGCATTGTAGTGGTCTACATTGCAGAAGCATAAACGGACTCGCTGGAGCCCATGCCAAGTACGTTTATAAGGAAGGGCAAAAAGATCTCCATTTGTGGGTGATGTAAAATTCATCGCTGTGAAGTGGGCACTTGAGCTCAGAATCTATTTGCCTACACCTTAATCAAACCCATATGAATCACATTACATTTAAATGAACAAAATAAAATGATTTTCATTTAGTAATCATTTGTTTTCCATTGTACTTTTGGAGAATTATCAACATATATGAGTGAGGTTGTATTTATGGTATGACAAAAACATTTGGCGGTACACTAACCAAAAAAAGGTTAGGAACGATTACTTTTAGTGTATAGGTCTAGCCCCGATTCTTATTTGCACCATGGACTGGCGAAGAACCATAGACATATTTTGATGATGTCATAGCCACTGTGCAGCGAGACCCACGAAGGCCGCCACCGCACTCAGCCACTGTCACCGCCCAGCATGTCTCCGTTTGCAGTTTTTAATGCAGCACGTGTGCGCGGCTGAGCGCAACTGAACTGAGAAAAAAGTGAATTAATTCATGAAGTGATTACATTCATTGGATTGATTCAAAAGGTTTATTGTTTTGAACAAGTTTTTTTCATGAGACAATAAAGCTTCCGTCAATATTGACAGACGGTCCGTCACTGGCAGACGCACATTTTATTGACGAGAAACTTGGAAACACTGATGGACTCAGCATTGCCAGAAGTGTTTTTTGTTTTTGTTTTGTTTTTTTCGTCAATGTAATCATATAATAACCGGGTCACGGATTGATGGACTGATGAATGACAAAAACAAAACATTGGCAGACGCCCATTTCTGCAATGGCTCTCAATGGGCTCTTTGCACACCTCGACTACTTCCTGAATTGAATACCACACCTTTGTTTCCTGTCTTCCATGAGTGGACAAACTGATTAAGCCAGGTGTGTCTAGCCAATGTCGTTGTAGTTACTGAGATCAGGCACACCTGGATTAATCAGCTTGTCCACTCATGATAGACAGGAAATGAAGGAATGGTGTTGAGTTCAGGAAGCTGTGCATTTGGGAAAGAGCCCATTAAGTTGAAAAAAAAAAGACATCAGATGGAAGTGTCAACACATCTGAGGCTTTATGCTTCTGGCATGCCACCCAGGGCAAACAGGTGCTAGGCGATGGACCAGACAAAGCACTTTGAGTACATTGGTGGAAATGCGCTATACATGTGAAAGCCACTGCCATTTACCAGACAGAGCACAGTTAAGAACCTCTTATTACGATGACAATCAATGGACAATATTTTTAATGGCTCAACTTTTATTCAAGAAGTCTTGTGTGAACAGTACAGTGTGATTCATTCTGTCCTGACCAATGTAGGTGGGTTGTTGATTGAAGGCACTAATGGGTAATGGGATATTTATAAGGCTTTAGGTGAATTAATGAGTATAAATTTATACGTATTTGCACGCACACGCACGCACGCAAACGCACGCACGCAAACGCACGCACACACACACACACACAAAACACACAAAAAAGAGCAATGATGATAAGACGTTGAATCGGTAAGACTACCGAATGAACAATTCTGAGCTCTTGAAAAAAAAAAAAAAAAAAAAAAAATGAAGGCACTAATGGGTGCTTACAGTTTCAGAATGGTTGCATTGCCAACTGCTGCTGCTTTCCTTGATTTACCCATAAATGTGTTCCTGAGTACATCACTTTGTCTTCTTCTTCTTTTTCAGGACATTGAAAATGGTTGTACTAGGTAAGGCCAATTTTAGTGTAATGGCTCTAAATTGTGTTCCATCTTGCCTCAAGTTCACAATTACAGTGTTTTATTTATGTATGTATGTATTTATTTATTTATTTATTTATTTATTTATTTAGTTAGTTAGTTAGTTTCACCTATAACAGTAAATCTAGTCTACACAGGAAATATCAGATACCAAATCTGAAACTAAGTATAGACTTTAATTGGAAAAGTGAATGTGATAGGACACACCTGGCTAACAAATCCAACAAAACAAATATGTAATAGTCTTAGCTATTGTGCTGTAACTGTGCCTCTTGTTAGCTTCATTAAAGTCACCCTACAAATAAATATCTTAGCAGGTGTGAAGACCATTCACAATAACTACAGCATGTCATGGTCTGTGTTTTGGTTTTGTTTCGGGGTCATGTTTTTCCTTGTGTCTCCTTTTTGGTCTTGTCATAGCTAACCTCGTAGACCTGTGCTTGTTATCCTGTTCAAGCCTCTTGTGTCTTGCCGAGGTGTCTGTCGTTGTCTTGTTACCACGTGTATTTAGTTCCCTGCTTTCTTTCAGTCCTTGTTGAGTCATTGTCGTTGTCACTCCCATGTTGCTGTCGCTGCCCTCGTGTTGCTTTAGTTTGTTTTTTGGACCTTGTGAATTTTGTTATTTTTACAGAGTACCTTGTTTGCCTTTTTTGTTAATTAAATCCCCTACCTGACACAGCAGAGCATCTGTTTTATCAAACTTAATTTTGTTAAGTAACAAACATATAACAATGTGCATTTCCTTCCTGCATATTTCCCTAACTAGCCACACTTATGCTACCTATACATCAGAAGACTTTGGGAAGGTTTGGAAAAGACTCTTGTAAAACTACCATCTCACACTAGCTCACATCTAAAGACTAGATAGTTTTTAGTCTTTAGCCTACTTGTAGTCTCGGACTGAGATTTTACAAGACTGTGAATTTTGTCACTAATTAAATTGCCCAAATTAGGCATTTATTTTACCCACAGTGCACATTTTCCCATCATGCTTTTGCTAGAGACCTACAAAATTGAGAAGCTGAAGGTTTTTGCTACAGCTATAAGTGTATGCAGTAGTTTGTTCAAAAATAAAAATAACAAGAAGAGTAAATTCATCAGCAGAAAAAAAAATTAAGAGTGAATTCAGCAAAATACGAGCATGGCTCAAATTATAAAATATGTATGCATATAATATATACATTGTTTTAAAACATTTTATCAGTATTTAAATAAATAGTTGTGGATGTTTCAGCTGAGAATCAATCCCATGCCTCTACGCCAAATCAGTGTGGGAGCCCTGTGCTTAAACCGCTGAGTTAAACATCAAGTGACTCAAGAAAAAAAGCGAGAGATATCAATGTTAAATATTCAGTTATGTGATTATTTACTCAATCGAGATAGAATAGAGAGGTTGGGCTATTGTGGTCACAGCTATACCACCTGCTCCACTTTCTGGAGGTTCCATTTTTGGGGAGTGGTCAATTTCCACAGCACGGAGAGTTTTTGCCGCTGTTCATTCATGGTGATCTGCGCTCTCGTATTTCTTTTCAAAGTCGCTCATTATTGGTTGTTGGCTGTGTCACGTCACACAAAGACCGAAAGACTTAAGTTAATATCAAATATGTTTGATATTGTCGTAACGCCAAGACTATGAAAAGACTAACTAAGGGTAATCAAAGAAGACATGGGAAAATAAAAATACAACTTATAAATCAATAATAAACATAATTAAAACATATATAATGTCTAAAATGTTATTCCTTGCCAATGTCTTTCCTCCAGACCATAAAACAATTGTTAAAATGAAAAAGACGTGTAAATGTAGTATGGGGAACAACACGAGAAGTAACCAAAAGGAAACTCTTGTTTAAAGGAAGGAACTTTGGAGGTCTTGGAGGGTTCGAACCGGGCTCCAGACTTCAAGTCGCTTTTGTTAAAAAATATGCATTTAGCCATTTCCAAGAAAGACCCCTGGATTGGCGACATAGCCTTCTGGAAAAGAAAAAAAAAAAAAAAAAAAGGGAGAGAGTGAGAGAGTAGACGAGCCAGACAGGGTCCAGCGTATAAATTAATTTCCGGCGATTTTATTTCCCAATATCAATCAATCAATCAACTTTATTTATATAGCACCTTTCATACATTTAAAATGCAACTCAAAGTGCTGGACATCCATAATACAATAAAATAAAAGAAAGAAAAAGCCCCCCCATCCCCATGATCGTACCCACAGACACACCCAAAAACCCAACAAACACATGAATATTTAAAGTTCGATTGGAATGGTTTGACATGTAAAATGATTTTTCAAAAAATAAATGACGCACGATATGGTGCTGATGTAAAGTTTAAGTTGTTAGATGACACTGAAGTGATTCACATAATATTAAACAAAAAAAAATAAAAAAATAAATACTATCATTCCAGAGGGAAGGAAGGACATAAGGAAGTTGATTGCTGTCCACAGGCTTCCCACTAGGTCAATGGTGTCGTGGTCTTGTGAAAAGACAACAGAATGTCCCATGATTAATTGTTCAGATGATGAAACATAACACTTATTGATTGATTGTAATAGAGCTCAGCAGGTCTAGGCAACGATGAAAGATGTTGGTCTTAAAATGTATGTTAATGATACTGCTATTATGTATGACTTGATAGAAAATAATATACCTCCTAAAGAAAAAGAATTGTTTCATTATAACGGTTGTTTGTGCGAAACTGTGGAAAACCAGGTGTGCTATGTGCATGAAGAATATGGGCGTTGATGCTAACACTGTGGTCAGGCAGATCCTCCGTCATTTAAGAAAATAAAAAAAAAATAAAACAAGGACAAAAAAAGGACCTTTTCCCTTGGCGCATTTTACAACTGTAAATCACTGGACTAATAGATTTTTGCGTGTTTTAAATGATTGTATACTTTTTGTGCAAATTATGTTTGCTTGTTAGGGCCCGAGCAGCGACCGCTGCGAGGTCCCTATTGTTCCTGAAGGAATTCTTATTATTAGGGCCCGAGCAGCGACCGCTGCGAGGTCCCTATTGTTTTTCAAGGAATTCTTATTATTCTTCTTCTTTTTATTAGGGCCCGAGCAGCGACCGCTGCGAGGTCCCTATTGTTCCTGAAGGAATTCTTATTAGGGCCCGAGCAGCGACCGCTGCGAGGTCCCTATTGTTCCTGAAGGAATTCTTATTATTAGGGCCCGAGCAGCGGCGGCGGCGGTGCCGCTGCGAGGCCCTATTGTTTTTGTAGGAATTCTTCTTATTATTATTATTCTTATTATTATTCTTCTCCGCAAACAATCGCATTTTTGAGACACTAAACGTGACCGAAAACTCACCAAACTTTACACGCACATCAGGCCTGGCGAAAAATTTGATATTTTAAAGTCGCCATACATGATAACAGAAAAATGGCTCCTTAGCGCCCCCTACATAGGTTAAACGGATCCCTGTCCCGCTACGATTGTCCGACGGCTATGAAAATTGTGTGGCACCTGTAGCACATCCCAATGAACAAAAACCTCTTTGAAGTGTGTACCCTAAAATAGACAGAAAGTGAGGTATGAGTATTTAAATGTCCAATTTTTGCCAATTTTTGCACATTTACAGGGGTCATACTTTTGCCCGCTTCTCCTACACGGTTAACCCGATTGACTTCAAACTTGGGATGTACCATCTCAACACCTGGGACAACATCATTGTGAAAAATGAAAAGTTTTTGATATACTATATGACGGCGGCGGCGCATCAAATTTAGAGTTTAAAAATTCTTACTTCACGAGGCATTGCCGGTTGTACGTTTAATCTAGAGCTACGAAAATTGGTACACATATGTAACAGGCTATGACCTACAAAAAACTCTTTTTGAACCATATGCTAAACCTAACAGGAAGTCCACCATTTTGATTTATTTTGGAACGTGTTGCCATTTTTTTGGCCATTTCATTGGAGTCTTATTTTAACGAACTCCTCCTACAGTGTTTATCCGATCATCTTCAAACTTGGTGTGATTCATCTTAAGATGTTGAAGATGAAAAGTTATTGAAAGCTTTGTATTTCGTCGCACGCTGTTGTCATGGCATGCACTGTTTGCAAAGGAAAAAAAATATCCTTAAAGAAGCATTGCCAGTTGTACGAAGCAGCTAGAGCTACGAAAATTTGTAGACATATGTAACAGCCCAAGATGTACAAAAAAGTCTCCTGGTGCCCTGTGCTAAACCCAACAGGAAGTCCCCCAGGGGCCGGGCATCACATTTTGAGCTAAAAAAAACTCCTCTTTAACAAAGCATACCCGGCTGTACGTTTCACCTAGAGTTACCAAAATTTGTAGAGGTATATAACAGCCCTCGATTTACAAAAAACTCTTTTTGAACCATATGCTAAACCTAACAGGACGTCCGCCATTTTGATTTACTTTGGAATGTGTTGCCATTTTTTTTGGCCATTTCATAGGGGTCATATTTTAACAAACTCCTCCTACAGAGTTTATCCGATCATCTTCAAACTTGGTGTGATTCATCTTAAGATGTTGAAAATGAAAAGTTATTGAAAGTTTTTTATTTCGTCACATGCTGTTATCGTGGCATGCACTTTTTGCAAAGGAAAAAAATCCTTCTTAATGAAGCATTCCCAGTTGTACGAAGCAGCTAGAGCTATGAAAAATTGTAGACATATGTAACAGCCCAGGATCTACAAAAATGTCTCTTGGTGCCATGTGCTAAACGCAACAGGAAGTCCCCCAGGGGCCGGGCATCACATTTTGAGCTAAAAAACTCCTCTTTAACTAAGCATTCCCGGTTGTACGTTTCACCTAGCGCTATGATAATTTGCAGGCATACATAAGAGCCCACGATGTACAAAAAAGTCTCTTGGAACCATGGGCTAAACCAAACAGGAAGTCCGCCATTTTGATTTATGATGGGATTTGTTGCCATTTTTTGTGGCCTTTTTCAGGGGTCATATTTTAACGAACCCCTCCTACAAAATTTATCCGACTGTCTTCAAACTTGGTATGTTTCATCTTAAGATGTTTAAGATGCAAAGTAATCAAAAGTTTTTTATTTTGTCACACGCTGATGCCATAGCAATGCATGGGAATTGCACACCATATTTTGCGTTTTGATTAAACACCTAAAGCTATGATAATTTGCAGGCAAACATAAGAGCTCAGGATGTACAAAAAAAGTCTCTTGGAGCAATATGCTAAACCAATCAGGAAGTCCACCATTTTGATTTACGTTGGGATTTGTAGCCATTTTTTGTGGCCTTTTTTAGGGGTCATATTTTAACGAACTCCTCCTACAAAATTTATCCGACTGTCTTTAAACTTGGTGTGCTTCATCTTAAGATGTTTAAGATGCAAAGTTATCGAAAGTTATTTATTTTGTCGCACGCCGTTGTCATGGCGATGCATTGTTTGCCAAGTAAAATGTTACTTTTTTTTTTTGGTCTAAACATGTGCAAAAACTCATGAAACTTTACACACACATCAGGCTTGTCATCAGCATGAATATTTTAGAGATTTCTTATTCAATTTGCAATAAATGGTTCAATAGCGCCCTCTAGACATTTTTATGAAGCTTTTGCAAATGTTTTGTGTTTTATGATTCAGCTAGATTTGTAAAAATTGGGATACCTATCAGCCTAAGACTTACAAAAAGGTTTCTAAAGCCATATGCTGAATCAAAAAGGAAGTCTGCCATTTTGATTTACTTTGGTATTTGTAGCCATTTTTTGGGGCCTTTTATAGGGGTCATATTTTCAACAGAACTTATCAGATCGTCTTCATTCTTTGGCGTGTTTCATCTTAAGATATTTAAGATGAAAAGTTATTGAATTTTTTTATTTTGTCACACGCCTTTGCTGTAGCCATGCATTGTTTGTGAAGAAAAATGCTTTTTTGAGAGTCTAAATATGGGTGAAAACTCACAAAACTTTGCACACGCACCAGACCTGTCTAGAACATGAATATTTTATTTAGAGATTTGTTGTGCTATTTGTAATAAATGGCTCAATAGCGCCCTCTAGACATTTTTATGAAGTCTTTCCGATTATATGATTCAGCTAGATGTGTGAATATTGGCAGGCATGCCGAATATATTCAAAAAGTATTCTATATAGCCATGTGCCAATCCATTTTGATTTTATTTTGTTAATTGTGCATCGTTTTTGGCCTTTCCATGAAACTTTAAAAACACAAAGCATGGCAAAAACAATTTAGATGGTTTCCTATTTGACAGTACCCCAACATGCCAGTACCCCGACGTGCAAATACCCCAACGTGGCCCGGGTTGCGAGGGCCCTTTATAGCTGCTCGCAGCTCTAGTTAGGGCCCGAGCAGCGGCGGCGGCGGTGCCGCTGCGAGGCCCTATTGTTTTTGTAGGAATTCTTCTTATTATTATTCTTATTATTATTATTCTTATTATTATTCTTCTCCGCAAACAATCGCATTTTTGAGACGCTAAACGTGAACGAAAACTCACCAAACTTTACACGCACATCAGGCCTGGCGAAAAATTTGATATTTTAAAGTCGCCATACATAATAACAGAAAAATGGCTCCATAGCGCCACCTACATAGGTTAAACGGATCCCTGTCCCGCTACGATCGTCCTATGGCGACGAAAATTGTGTGGCACCCGTAGCACATCCAGATGAACAAAAACCTCTTTGATGTGTGTACCCTAAAATAGACAGAAAGTGAGGTATGATCATCTAACTGTCCAATTTTGGCCCAGTTTTGCACATTTACAGGGGTCATACTTTTGCCCGCTTCTCCTACACGGTTAACCCGATTAACTTCAAACTTGGGATGGACCATCTCAACACCTGGGACAACATCATTGTAAAAAATCTAAAGTTTTTGATATACTATATGACGTCGGCGACGCATCAAATTTAGAGTTTAAAAATTCTTACTTCATGAAGCATTGCCGGTTGTACGTTTAATCTAGAGCTACGAAAATTTGTACACATATGTAACAGGCTATGACCTACAAAAAACTCTTTTTGAACCATATGCTAAACCTCACAGGAAGTCCGCCATTTTGATTTATTTTGGAACGTGTTGCCATTTTTTTGGCCATTTCATTGGGGTCTTATTTTAACGAACTCCTCCTACAGTGTTTATCCGATCATCTTCAAACTTGGTGTGATTCATCTTAAGATGTTGAAGATGAAAAGTTATTGAAAGCTTTGTATTTCGTCGCACGCTGTTGTCATGGCATGCACTGTTTGCAAAGGAAAAAAAAAATCCTTAAAGAAGCATTGCCAGTTGTACGAAGCAGCTAGAGCTACGGAAATTTGTAGACATATGTAACAGCCCAAGATGTACAAAAAAGTCTCTTGGTGCCCTGTGCTAAACCCAACAGGAAGTCCCCCAGGGGCCGGGCATCACATTTTAAGCTAAAAAAACTCCTCTTTAACAAAGCATACCCGGCTGTACGTTTCACCTAGAGTTACCAAAATTTGTAGAGGTATATAACAGCCCTCGAGGTACAAAAAACTCTTTTTGAACCATATGCTAAACCTAACAGGACGTCCGCCATTTTGATTTACTTTGGAATGTGTTGCCATTTTTTGGGCCATTTCATAGGGGTCATATTTTAACGAACTCCTCCTACAGAGTTTATCCGATCATCTTCAAACTTGGTGTGACTCATCTTAAGATGTTGAGGATGAAAAGTTATTGAAAGCTCTTTATTTCGTCGCACGCTGTTGTCGTGGCATGCACTTTTTGCAAAGGAAAAAAATCCCTCTTAATGAAGCATTCCCAGTTGTACGAAGTAGCTAGAGCTACAAAAAATTGTAGACATATGTAACAGCCCACAGTGTACAAAAAAGTCTCTTGGTGCCATGTGCTAAACCCAACAGGAAGTCCCCCAGGGGCCGGGCATCACATTTTGAGCTAGAAAACTCCTCTTTAACGAAGCATTCCCGGTTGTACGTTTCACCTAGCGCGATGATAATTTGCAGGCATACATAAGAGCCCACGATGTACAAAAAAGTCTCTTGGAACCATGTGATAAACCAAACAGGAAGTCTGCCATTTTGATTTACGATGGGATTTGTTGCCATTTTTTGTGGCCTTTTTCAGTTGTCATATTTTAACGAACTCCTCGTACAAAGTTCATCCGACCGTCTTCAAACTTGGTGTGTTTCATCTTAAGATGTTTAAGATGCAAAGTTATCAAAAGTTTTTTATTTTGTCGCACGCTGCTGCTATAGCGATGCAGTTTGCCAAGTGAAGTGCTGCTTTGTTTTTTTATCTATACATGTGTGAAAACTTATGAAACTTTGCAAACACATCAGACTTGTCATGAACATGAATTTTTAGAGATTTATTGTGCAATTTGCAATAAATAGCGCCCTCTAGACATTTTTATGAAGTATTTCCGATTGTATGATTCTGCTAGATTTGTGAAAATTAGGACAGACCCCTATCAGCCTAATACCTACAAAAAAGTATTATGTAGCCATTTGCCAAACCAAAGAGGAAGTCCGCTATTTTGATTTTATTTTGGGAATTATACATCATTTTTGGCCTCTTTCATTAAACTTTGCACAGACAAGGCATGGAAAAAACTAACATTTTAAATGGTCCTTGTTCCATGTAACAGTACCCCAACGTGCCAGTACCCTGACGTGCAAGTAACCCAACGTTGTGCTCAATAGCGCCCTCTATGCATTTTTATGGAGCATTTCCAATTGTATGATTCAAGCGATACACAACTAAAGATGACTTGACCTAGATTTGTGAAAACTGGGAGGCATACCTATTAGCTTAAGACCTACAAAAAGTATTCTGTAGCCGTATGCTAAACCTAAAAGGAAGTCCGCCATTTTGAATTTATTTTGGGAATTGCACACCATCTTTGGCCTTTTGCACTCACAAAGCTTGTCAAAAACATTTTAGATGGTCCTTGTCCGATTTGACAGTACCCCAACGTGCCAGTACCCCGACGTGCAAGTACCCCAACGTGGCCCAGGTTGCGAGGGCCCTTTATAGCTGCTCGCAGCTCTAGTTATTCTTCTTCTTCTTCTTCTTCTTTTTCTTTGTTATTATTCTTTTCCGCAAACAACCACATTTTTGAGGCACTAAACATGAACGAAAACTCACCAAACTTTACACACAGATCGGGTCTGGCGAAAAATTTGATATTTTAAAGTCGCCATACATGATAACAGAAAAATGGCTCTGTAGCGCCACCTACATAGGTTTAACGGATCCCTGTCCCGCTACGATTGTCCTATGGCTACGAAAATTGTGTGGCACCTGTAGCACATCCAGATGAACAAAAACCTCTTTGATATGTGTACCCTAAAATAGACAGGAAGTGAGGTATGAGTATTTGAATGTCCAATTTTGGCCCATTTTTGCACATTTACAGGGGTCATACTTTTGCCCGCTTCTCCTACACGGTTAACCCGATTGACTTCAAACTTGGGCTGTACCATCTCAACACCTGGGACAACATCATGGTAAAAAATCTAAAGTTTTTGACATACTATATGACGGTGGCGGGGCATCAAATTTACAGTTTCAAAATTCTTACTTAACGAAGCATTGCCGGTGGTACGTTTAATCTAGAGCTACGAAAATTGGTACACATATGTAACAGACTATGATCTACAAAAAAGCCTGTTGGTGCCATATGCTAAACCTAACAGGAAGTCCGCCAGAGGCGAGGCATCAAATTTTGTGTTTCAAAATTCTAACTTAATGAAGCATTCCCGGCTGTACATTTCACCTAGAGTTACCAATATTTGAAGACATATGTAACAGCCCTCAAGGTACAAAAAACTCTTTTTGAACCATATGCTAAACCGAACAGGAAGTCCGCCATTTTGATTTACTTTGGAACGTGTTGCCATTTTTTGGGCCATTTCATAGGGGTCTTATTTTAACGAACTCCTCCTACAGAGTTTATCCGATCATCTCCAAACTTGGTGTGATTCATCTTAAGATGTTGAAGATGAAAAGTTATTGAAAGCTTTTTATTTTGTCGCACGCTGTTGCCGTGGCATGCACAGTTTGCAAAGGAAAAAATTCCTTCTTAATGAAGCATTCCCAGTTGTACGAAGCAGCTAGAGCTACGAAAATTTGGAGACAAATGTAACAGCCCACGATGTACAAAAAAGTCTCTTGGTGCCATGTGCTAAACCCAACAGGAAGTCCCGTAGGGGCCGGGCATCACATTTTGAGCTAAAAAACTCCTCTTTAACGAAGCATTCCTGGTTGTACGTTTCACCTAGCGCTATGATAATTTAGAGGCATACATAAGAGCCCACGATGTACAAAAAAGTCTCTTGGAACCATGTGCTAAACCAAACAGGAAGTCCGCCATTTTGATTTATGATGGGATTTGTAGCCTTTTTTTGTGGCCTTTTTTAGGGGTCATATTTTAACTCCTCCTACAAAATTCATCCGACCGTGTTCAAACTTGGTGTGTTTCATCTTAAGATGTTTAAGATGCAAATTTATCGAAAGTTTTTTATTTTGTCGCACGCTGCTGCTATAGCGATGCATTGGTTGCCAAGTAAAGTGCTGCTTTGTTTTTTTTTTATCTATACATGTGTGAAAACTCGTGAAACTTTGCACACACATCAGACTTGTCATTAACATGAATTTTTAGAGATTTCTTGTGCAATTTGCAATAAATCGCACCCTCTATACATTTTTTATGGAGCATTTCCGATTGGATGATTCAAGCGCGAAATAACTAAAGATGACTTGACTTGACCTAGATTTGTGAAAACTCAGAGGCATACCTATTAGATTATTATTATTTTTTGTACCTTACAAGATTATCTCTTGTGCCACATTAAACCCCTTTGCAGGCCTGAGCCAAACCACGGTCCATACATTTGATACCACTGCTTTATTTCAATGGTCAAGTACTTCATAACCACACCTACTTATGCTTGTCCTTGCATATATAGTAGACAACAAAGAGCTCTTTCAACAAAAGACATTTCCATCTACAAAGTCATACAAGGTAAGCACTCTATAAATTCTGCAATCACTACACTTCTATTCCTAAATTATCACTTCAAATACCAACAATGGTTAATACAGCTACAAATTTCTTGTATGTTTATGAAGTATGATACTGTATTTATTTCTACTCCTTTGCTTTTCTACAGAACATGAACAAATCACCAAGCAAATTCTCTTTTGATAAAGACCCTCTAATCATCTCCATACGCAAAGATTGCCAACTTTTTTCCGTAAGTATACAATACATAAACTAAACAGGACAACTTTCTCAATCATATACAGTATGCCATACATATATGTATTAAGTTCTCATTTATTAACAGGTTTGTTAAAGGCACCTTTAGTGTGTTTTTCTGTTTGTAATGTTTCTCCACGAGCACGTCTAGCCATTGATATCATGTAGAACACATATGCTAACCTTTTAGAGACAATTGAAGCTTACTTGCACAGTAGCCACTATCTTAACCACTTAATTCACATGTCTACTTGACAACTTATTACATGTAGTGAAATGGTACTTTGTGCGTCTTATGCTTTTTTCTGAACACTGCTTTTCAACTCTTTCCTTAAAACCAATACATGCGGTACTGTTATACTGTATAAATATATATGTCCGTGTGTATATATTTGTATATTCTTTCAAATAAACTAGTTTTGACACACACAGCCATTGAGTAACATGCAACACGACCACAACGTTTTGCACCAACACGTTACCTCTGCTATTTAGAATCATGGAATCTAACATGACTGATTTTCATTGAATGCTTTGTCATTACAGTATGCATGCATTGATCATGCTTCCAGTCGCAACGACTTATACCAGCGCAGCCTTGATCTTCATTCCCAAATGAACCAACTAGTCCATGTGACTCGAGTCAATCGAGCACTTGAAAAACAGATAGACTTCAAAACCAAGCTTGTGAAAGAACTCCAGACTGCATTGGATATAAAGGATGCATGTGATGCAGTTGTCCGTGATGGTAAGCTATATGACATGGAAGACACACAAACACTAACACAGCAAGCATCCCCATCCTTCACATTGTGTATAATGAATGACATGTTTGACAATGGACATTTTTACATTTTTTTGTTAATGCACGTTCCTTTTTTTCTGTTAGGAATATCTTGAAGGTAACATTGGACTGTTAACTAAAACACTGACTGATTATTGAGCCGCAATTTCTCAATGTATATAATGTGAATACATACTACACTTGATTACTTTCAAATGTGACTGATATCATGTAGCTATGCTGTGATCTTGCCCTCTTTCATCCACTGATAGACACTTCAAAGTTCTTTTTTTTCTGTATCTTCTCAAAATAACTGACATATTCATGGAAAAGATTGTATTTAAATTCTATCATTATTAATTACTATTATTATGTTTATGTCTTTGCCCCTGATTATGATGTTTCTATACCATAGATTTTTTTTTTAAATTTTTTTGGACATACTGTGACTTGACCATTACAATACTAATTTTTACTAAGAAAAAATCAATCACACACCATAATATTTTATACTTATCCTGCATGTATCTGGACACACCATGCCAAATTTTACACTTACATAACCATTTATGTACCTGTCGTATCCTTACTTTTATTCATCATTTCATCACACAATCCTAAAACATTGCTTTTTGACCCAGAGGATTCAACTATACCATTTTTGCGTGTCTTATTACTTACTAGCTATATTATTTATTAACGGGCAAAAACTATGAATATAAGATCACCGTCAAATATTACGTCTGTAATATCCATATACAGTGCATTACATAATATGCATTTGTATTAAGACACTACCATGCTAAAAATATGCACACGACTGTTCTGTAAACTACACCTAAGACAACCAAACTTCACAGATCTAACATGATTCTTCATTCTTTTTTGTTCTACAGATGTATCAAATGCTGCCACACAGACAGAAGAAGCCACTGAGGACATGCACGAAGACGATGATCACAATATAACAGGACAGGTTAACCCCCCTGAAGTTTTAGCCCGCAGGTCAAAGCGTCCTAGGACTAATTCATCCATGGAGGTTACATTATCCTAAGACAGACTATGTGCTAACCCAAACTCTTTGACCCCAAGGGATTCATCTGTCCCAGAAAACTTTTACACTAAAGAGTTTATCTGTCCTAGGGCGCTGTTAACCCCAGGTTAAAGTGTTATTTAATCTGTCCTGTTACAACAGCTATACATAAACAGCTGCATTCCTCTCCTGTTCCATCTCTCGCACTTCTTTCATCTCTTTTTCTCCTCTACTTATACCTATGCTTGCTCATGTGCTTTTTTCCCCTTTAGATGATGTCATTGGTTAGCCTGCTTCAAAGCTACATTTTTTCTTGAATAACTGTCACACATTTACTGTTTGCTGGACCCTACAAAACTGTCACAATACTTCACTATGTCATGAATACATATGTGTTGCACAGCGACACCACATTAAGAGTCATCAAAAAGCTTTTTATTTGATCACACACCATCTCTGTGCCATGCAATGTTTTCAAATGAACAGATGCTGGTTGTGAATATCAAACGAGCGACTTTTCATGAAACTTTGCACACACATCAGAAAGTCCACACTTTTGAATTTATTTTGGGAATTGTGCATCATTTTTGGCCTTTTACTGCACCTTTTTACACACAAGGCACGGCAAATGCATTTCTATTTTCCATGGTCCTTGTCTATTTAACAGTACCCCAACGTGCAAGTCCCCCGACTTGCATATACCCCAACATGGCCCGGGTTGCGAGGGCCCTTTATAGCTGCTCGCAGCTCTAGTTATTATTCTTCTTCTTCTTCTTCTTCTTTTTCTTTGTTATTATTCTTTTCCGCAAACAACCACATTTTTGAGGCACTAAACATGAACGAAAACTCACCAAACTTTACACGCAGATCGGGTCTGGCGAAAAATTTGATATTTTAAAGTCGCCATACATGATAACAGAAAAATGGCTCTGTAGCGCCACCTACATAGGTTAAACGGATCCCTGTCCCGCTACGATTGTCCTATGGCTACGAAAATTGTGTGGCACCTGTAGCACATCCAGATGAACAAAAACCTCTTTGATATGTGTACCCTAAAATAGACAGGAAGTGAGGTATGAGTATTTGAATGTCCAATTTTGGCCCATTTTTGCACATTTACAGGGGTCATACTTTTGCCCGCTTCTCCTACACGGTTAACCCGATTGACTTCAAACTTGGGCTGTACCATCTCAACACCTGGGACAACATCATGGTAAAAAATCTAAAGTTTTTGACATACTATATGACGGTGGCGGGGCATCAAATTTACAGTTTCAAAATTCTTACTTAACGAAGCATTGCCGGTGGTACGTTTAATCTAGAGCTACGAAAATTGGTACACATATGTAACAGACTATGATCTACAAAAAAGCCTGTTGGTGCCATATGCTAAACCTAACAGGAAGTCCGCCAGAGGCGAGGCATCAAATTTTGTGTTTCAAAATTCTTACTTAATGAAGCATTCCCGGCTGTACATTTCACCTAGAGTTACCAAAATTTTAAGACATATGTAACAGCCCTCAAGGTACAAAAAACTCTTTTTGAACCATATGCTAAACCGAACAGGAAGTCCGCCATTTTGATTTACTTTGGAACGTGTTGCCATTTTTTGGGCCATTTCATAGGGGTCTTATTTTAACGAACTCCTCCTACAGAGTTTATCCGATCATCTCCAAACTTTGTGTGATTCATCTTAAGATGTTGAAGATGAAAAGTTATTGAAAGCTTTTTATTTCGTCGCACGCTGTTGCCGTAGCATGCACAGTTTGCAAAGGAAAAAATTCCTTCTTAATGAAGCATTCCCAGTTGTACGAAGCAGCTAGAGCTACGAAAATTTGGAGACACATGTAACAGCCCACGATGTACAAAAAAGTCTCTTGGTGCCATGTGCTAAACCCAACAGGAAGTCCCGTAGGGGCCGGGCATCACATTTTGAGCTAAAAAAAATCTTTAACGAAGCATTCCCGGTTGTACGTTTCACCTAGCGCTATGATAATTTAGAGGCATACATAAGAGCCCACGATGTACAAAAAAGTCTCTTGGAACCATCTGCTAAACCAAACAGGAAGTCCGCCATTTTGATTTACGTTGGGATTTGTAGCCATTTTTTGTGGCCTTTTTTCGGGGTCATATTTTAACGGACTCCTCCTACAAAATTTATCCGACTATCTTTAAACTTGGTGTGCTTCATCTTAAGATGTTTAAGATGCAAAGTTATCGAAAGTTATTTATTTTGTCGCACGCAATTGTCATGGTGATGCATTGTTTGCCAAGTAAAATAATGCTTTTTTTTTTGGTCTAAACATGTGCAAAAACTCATGAAACTTTACACAAACATCAGGCTTGTCATAAGCATGAATATTTTAGAGATTTCTTATTCAATTTGCAATACATGGTTCAATAGCGTCCGGTCTCCTCCCACATTCCAAAGACATGCATGGCAGGTTAATTGGGCGCTCCGAATTGTCCCTAGGTGTGCGTGTGAGTGTGGATGGTTGTTCGTCTCTGTGTGCCCTGCGATTGGTTGGCAACCAGTCCAGGGTGTCCCCCGCCTACTGCCCAGAGCCCGCTGAGATAGGCGCCAGCAGCCCCCGCGACCCTTGTGAGGAATAAGCGGTCAAGAAAATGGATGGATGGATGGATGGTTCAATAGCGCCCTCTAGACATTTTTATGAAGCTTTTGCAAATGTTTTGTATTTTATGATTCAGCTAGATTTGTAAAAATTGGGATACCTATCAGCCTAAGACTTACAAAAAGGTTTCTAAAGCCATATGCTGAATCAAACAGGAAGTCTGCCATTTGGATTTACTTTGGTATTTGTAGCCATTTTTTGGGGCCTTTTATAGGGGTCATATTTTCAACAGAACTTATCAGATCGTCTTCATTCTTTGGCGTGTTTCATCTTAAGATATTTAAGATGAAAAGTTATTGAATTTTTTTATTTTGTCACACGCCTTTGCTCTAGCCATGCATTGTTTGTGAAGAAAAATGCTTCTTTGAGAGTCTAAATATGGGCGAAAACACACAAAACTTTGCACACACACCAGACCTGTCTGGAACATGAATATTTTATTTAGATATTTGTTGTGCAATTGTAATAAATGGCTCAATAGCGCCCTTTAGACATTTTTATGAAGTCTTTCCGTTTATATGATTCAGCTAGATGTGTGAATATTGGCAGGCATGCCGAATATATTCAAAAAGTATTCTATATAGCCATGTGCCAATCCATTTTGATTTTTTTTTTTTTTTTTTTTTTTTTTTTTTTTTTTTGTTAATTGTGCATCATTTTTGGCCTTTCCATGAACCTTTACAAACACAAAGCATGGCAAAAACGTTTACAATTTAGATGGTTTCCTATTTGACAGTACCCCAACATGCCAGTACCCCGACGTGCAAATACCCCAACGTGGCCCGGGTTGCGAGGGCCCTTTATAGCTGCTCGCAGCTCTAGTTTGTTATTATTCTTTTCCGCAAACAATCACATTTTTGAGACACTAAACGTGAACGAAAACTCACCAAACTTTACACACACGTCAGGCCTGGCGAAAAATTTGATATTTTAAAGTCGCCATAGGTGATAACAGAAAAATGGCTCCATAGCGCCACCTACATAGGTTAAACAGATCCCTGGCCCGCTACGATTGTCCGACGGCTATGAAAATTGTGTGGCACCTGTAGCACATCCAGATGAACAAAAACCTCTTTGATGTGTGTACCCTAAAATAGACAGGAAGTGAGATATGAGTATTTAAATGTCCAATTTTGGCCAATTTTTGCACATTTACAGGGGTCATACTTTTGCCTGCTTCTCCTACACGGTTAATCCAATTGACTTCAAACTTGGGATGTACCATCTCAAGACCTGGGACAACACCATGGTAAAAAATCTAAAGTTTTCGACATACTATATGACGGCGGTGGGGCATCAAATTTAGAGTTTCAAAACTCTTACTAAACGTAGTATTGCCGGTTGTATGTTTAACCTAGAGCTACGAAAATTGGTACACATATGTAACAGACTATGACCTACAAAAAAGTCTGTTGGTGCCATATGCTAAACCCAACAGGAAGTCCGCCAGAGGCGGGGCATCAAATTTTGAGTTTCAAAATTCTTACTTAATGAAGCACTCCCGGCTGTACGTTTCACCTAGAGTTACCAAAATTTAAAGACATATGTAACAGCCCTCAAGGTACAAAAAACTCTTTTTGAACCATATGCTAAACCTAACAGAAAGTCCACCATTTTGATTTACTTTGGAACGTGTTCCCATTTTTTTGGCCATTTCATAGGGGTCCTATTTTAACGAACTCCTCTTACAGAGTTTATCCGATCATCTTCAAACTTGGTGTAATTCATCTTAAAATGTTGAAGATGAAAAGTTATTGAAAGCTTTTTATTTCGCTGCACGCTGTTGTCGTGGCATGCACTTGTTTGCAAAGGCAAAAAATTCTTCTTAATGAAGAATTCTCAGTTGTACGAAGCAGCTAGAGCTACGAAAATTTGTAGACATATGTAACAGCCCACGATGTACAAAAAAGTCTCTTGCTGCTTTGTGCTAAATCCAACAGGAAGTCCCGCAAGGGCCGGGCATCACTTTTTGAGCTAAAAAACTCCTCTTTAACGAAGCATTCCCGGTTGTACCTTTCACCTAGCGCTATGATAATTTGGAGGCATACATAAGAGCCCACGATGTACAAAAAAGTCTTTTAGAACCATATGCTAAGCCAAACAGGAAGTCCGGCATTTTGATTTACTTTGCTATTTGTAGCCATTTTTTGGGGGCCTTTTATAGGCCTCATATTTTCTACAAAACTTATCAGATTGTCTTCATTCTTTGGCATGTTTCATCTGAAGTATTGCCGGTTATACGTTTAATCTAGAGCTACGAAAATTGGTACACATATGTAACAGACTATGATCTACAAAAAAGCCTGTTGGTGCCATATGCTAAACCTAACAGGAAGTCCGCCAGAGGCAGGGCATCAAATTTTGCATTTCAAAATTTTTACTTAATGAAGCATTTCCGGCTGTACGTTTCACCTAGAGTGACCAAAATTTGAAGACATATGTAACAGCCCTCGAGGTACAAAAAACTCTTTTTGAACCATATGCTAAACCTAACAGCCATTTTGATTTATGATGGGATTTGTTGCCATTTTTTGTGGCCTTTTTCAGGGGTCATATTTTAACGAACCCCTCCTACAGAATTTATCCGACTGTCTTCAAACTTGGTATGTTTCATCTTAAGATGTTTAAGATGCAAAGTAATCGAAAGTTTTTTATTTTGTCACACGCTGTTGCCATAGCAATGCATTGGAATTGCACACCATATTTTGCGTTTTGATTAAACAGACAAAGCATTCCCGGTTGTACGTTTCACCTAAAGCTATGATAATTTGCAGGCAAACATAAGAGCTCAGGATGTACAAAAAAGTCTCTTGGAGCCATATGCTAAACCAATCAGGAAGTCCACCATTTTGATTTACGTTGGGATTTGTAGCCATTTTTTGTGTCCTTTTTTAGGGGTCATATTTTAACGAACTCCTCCTTCAAAATGTATCCGACTGTCTTTAAACTTGGTGTGCTTCATCTTAAGATGTTTAAGATGCAAAGTTATCGAAAGTTATTTATTTTGTCGCACGCCGTTGTCATGGCGATGCATTGTTTGCCAAGTAAAATGCTGCTTTTTTGTTTTGGTCTAAACATGTGCAAAAACTCATGAAACTTTACACACACATCAGGCTTGTCATCAGCATGAATATTTTAGAGATTTCTTATTCAATTTGCAATAAATGGTTCAATAGCGCCCTCTAGACATTTTTATGAAGCTTTTGCAAATGTTTTGTGTTTTATGATTCAGCTAGATTTGTAAAAATTGGGATACCTATCAGCCTAAGACTTACAAAAAGGTTTCTAAAGCCATATGCTGAATCAAAAAGGAAGTCTGCCATTTTGATTTACTTTGGTATTTGTAGCCATTTTTTGGGGCCTTTTATAGGGGTCATATTTTCAACAGAACTTATCAGATCGTCTTCATTCTTTGGCGTGTTTCATCTTAAGATATTTAAGATGAAAAGTTATTGAATTATTTTATTTTGTCACACTCCTTTGCTGTAGCCATGCATTGTTTGTGAAGACAAATGCTTTTTTGAGAGTCTAAATATGGGTGAAAACTCACAAAACTTTGCACACACACCAGACCTGTCTGGAACATGAATATTTTATTTAGAGATTTGTTGTGCAATTTGTAATAAATGGCTCAATAGCGCCCTCTAGACATTTTTATGAAGTCTTTCCGATTATATGATTCAGCTAGATGTGTGAATATTGGCAGGCATGCCGAATATATTCAAAAAGTATTCTATATAGCCATGTGCCAATCCATTTTGATTTTATTTTGTTAATTGTGCATCGTTTTTGGCCTTTCCATGAAACTTTAAAAACACAAAGCATGGCAAAAACGTTTACAATTTAGATGGTTTCCTATTTGACAGTACCCCAACATGCCAGTACCCCGACGTGCAAATACCCCAACGTGGCCCGGGTTGCGAGGGCCCTTTATAGCTGCTCGCAGCTCTAGTTATTCTTCTTTTTCTTCTCCGCAAACAATCGCATTTTTGAGACACTAAACGTGAACGAAAACTCACCAAACTTTACACGCACATCAGGCCTGGCGAAAAATTTGATATTTTGAAGTCGTCATACATGATAACAGAAAAATGGCTCCTTAGCGCCCCCTACATGAGTTAAACGGATCCCTGTCCCGCTACGATTGTCCGACGGCTATGAAAATTGTGTGGCACCTGTAGCACATCCCAATGAACAAAAACCTCTTTGAATTGTGTACCCTAAAATAGACAGAAAGTGAGGTATGAGTATTTAAATGTCCAATTTTTGCCAATTTTTGCACATTTACAGGGGTCATACTTTTGCCCGCTTCTCCTACGCGGTTAACCCGATTGACTTCAAACTTGGGATGTACCATCTCAACACCTGGGACAACATCATTGTGAAAAATTAAAAGTTTTTGATATACTATATGACGGCGGCGGCGCATCAAATTTAGAGTTTAAAAATTCTTACTTCACGAAGCATTGCCGGTTGTACGTTTAATCTAGAGCTACGAAAATTGGTACACATATGTAACAGGCTATGACCTACAAAAAACTCTTTTTGAACCATATGCTAAACCTAACAGGAAGTCCACCATTTTGATTTCTTTTGGAACGTGTTGCCATTTTTTTGGCCATTTCATTGGGGTCTTATTTTAACGAACTCCTCCTACAGTGTTTATCCGATCATCTTCAAACTTGGTGTGATTCATCTTAAGATGTTGAAGATGAAAAGTTATTGAAAGCTTTGTATTTCGTCGCACGCTGTTGTCATGGCATGCACTGTTTGCAAAGGAAAAAAAATATCCTTAAAGAAGCATTCCCATTTGTACGAAGCAGCTAGAGCTACGAAAATTTGTAGACATATGTAACAGCCCAAGATGTACAAAAAAGTCTCTTGGTGCCCTGTGCTAAACCCAACAGGAAGTCCCCCAGGGGCCTGGCATCACATTTTGAGCTAAAAAAAACTCCTCTTTAACAAAGCATACCCGGCTGTACGTTTCACATAGAGTTACCAACATTTGTAGAGGTATATAACAGCCCTCGAGGTACAAAAAACTCTTTTTGAACCATATGCTAAACCTAACAGGACGTCCGCCATTTTGATTTACTTTGGAATGTGTTGCCATTTTTTTTGGCCATTTCATAGGGGTCATATTTTAACAAACTCCTCCTACAGAGTTTATCCGATCATCTTCAAACTTGGTGTGATTCATCTTAAGATGTTGAAAATGAAAAGTTATTGAAAGTTTTTTATTTCATCACACGCTGTTGTCGTGGCATGTACCTTTTGCAAAGGAAAAAAATCCTTCTTAATGAAGCATTCCCAGTTGTACGAAGCAGCTAGAGCGACGAAAAATTGTAGACATATGTAACAGCCCAGGATGTACAAAAAAGTCTCTTGGTGCCATGTGCTAAACCCAACAGGAAGTCCCCCAGGGGCCGGGCATCACATTTTGAGCTAAAAAACTCCCCTTTAACGAAGCATTCCCGGTTGTACGTTTCACCTAGCGCTATGATAATTTGCAGGCATACATAAGAGCCCATGATGTACAAAAAAAGTCTCTTGGAACCATGTGCTAAACCAAACAGGAAGTCTGCCATTTTGATTTATGATGGGATTTGTTGCCATTTTTTGTGGCCTTTTTCAGGGGTCATATTTTAACGAACCCCTCCTACAAAATTTATCCGACTGTCTTCAAACTTGGTGTGTTTCATCTTAAGATGTTTAAGATGCAAAGTAATCGAAAGTTTTTTATTTTGTAACACGCTGTTGCCATAGCAATGCATTGTTTGTCAAGTGCTGCTTTTTTTTTTTTTATACACATGAAAACTCAGGAAACTTTGCAAACACATCAGACTTGTCATGAACATGAATTTTCAGAGATTTATTGTGCAATTTGCAATAAATAGCGCCCTCTAGACATTTTTATGAAGCATTTCCGATTGTATGATTATGCTAAACCTACAAAAAAGTATTATGTAGCCATTTGCCAAACCAAAGAGGAAGTCCGCTATTTTGATTTTATTTTGGGAATTATACATAATTTTTGGCCTTTTTCATTAAACTTTGCACAGACAAGGCATGGAAAAAACTAACATTTTAAATGGTCCTTGTTCCATGTAACAGTACCCCAACGTGCCAGTACCCTGACGTGCAAGTAACCCAACGTTGTGCTCAATAGCGCCCTCTATGCATTTTTATGGAGCATTTCCAATTGTATGATTCAAGCGATACACAACTAAAGATGACTTGACCTAGATTTGTGAAAACTGGGAGGCATACCTATTAGCTTAAGATCTACAAAAAGTATTCTGTAGCCGTATGCTAAACCTAAAAGGAAGTCCGCCATTTTTAATTTATTTTGGGAATTGCGCACCATATTTTGCGTTTTGATTAAACTTTGCACACACAAGGCTTGTCAAAAACATTTTAGATGGTCCTTGTCCTATTTGACAGTACCCCAACGTGCCAGTACCCCGACGTGCAAGTACCCCAACGTGGCCCGGGTTGCGAGGGCCCTTTATAGCTGCTCGCAGCTCTAGTTATTCTTCTTCTTCTTCTTCTTCTTTTTCTTTGTTATTATTCTTTTCCGCAAACAACCACATTTTTGAGGCACTAAACATGAACGAAAACTCACCAAACTTTACACGCAGATCGGGTCTGGCGAAAAATTTGATATTTTAAAGTCGCCATACATGATAACAGAAAAATGGCTCTGTAGCGCCACCTACATAGGTTTAACGGATCCCTGTCCCGCTACGATTGTCCTATGGCTACGAAAATTGTGTGGCACCTCTGGCACATCCAGATGAACAAAAACCTCTTTGATATGTGTACCCTAAAATAGACAGGAAGTGAGGTATGAGTATTTGAATGTCCAATTTTGGCCCATTTTTGCACATTTACAGGGGTCATACTTTTGCCCGCTTCTCCTACACGGTTAACCCGATTGACTTCAAACTTGGGCTGTACCATCTCAACACCTGGGACAACATCATGGTAAAAAATCTAAAGTTTTTGACATACTATATGACGGTGGCGGGGCATCAAATTTACAGTTTCAAAATTCTTACTTAACGAAGCATTGCCGGTGGTACGTTTAATCTAGAGCTACGAAAATTGGTACACATATGTAACAGACTATGATCTACAAAAAAGCCTGTTGGTGCCATATGCTAAACCTAACAGGAAGTCCGCCAGAGGCGAGGCATCAAATTTTGTGTTTCAAAATTCTAACTTAATGAAGCATTCCCGGCTGTACATTTCACCTAGAGTTACCAATATTTGAAGACATATGTAACAGCCCTCAAGGTACAAAAAACTCTTTTTGAACCATATGCTAAACCGAACAGGAAGTCCGCCATTTTGATTTACTTTGGAACGTGTTGCCATTTTTTGGGCCATTTCATAGGGGTCTTATTTTAACGAACTCCTCCTACAGAGTTTATCCGATCATCTCCAA
Organism: Festucalex cinctus; assembly: GCF_051991245.1. NCBI lineage: Eukaryota > Metazoa > Chordata > Actinopteri > Syngnathiformes > Syngnathidae > Festucalex > Festucalex cinctus. Next base: position 5,649,020 of record NC_135421.1, on the reverse strand, counting down.
ACTTGGTGTGATTCATCTTAAGATGTTGAAGATGAAAAGTTATTGAAAGCTTTTTATTTTGTCGCACGCTGTTGCCGTGGCATGCACAGTTTGCAAAGGAAAAAATTCCTTCTTAATGAAGCATTCCCAGTTGTACGAAGCAGCTAGAGCTACGAAAATTTGGAGACAAATGTAACAGCCCACGATGTACAAAAAAGTCTCTTGGTGCCATGTGCTAAACCCAACAGGAAGTCCCGTAGGGGCCGGGCATCACATTTTGAGCTAAAAAACTCCTCTTTAACGAAGCATTCCCGGTTGTACGTTTCACCTAGCGCTATGATAATTTAGAGGCATACATAAGAGCCCACGATGTACAAAAAAGTCTCTTGGAACCATGTGCTAAACCAAACAGGAAGTCCGCCATTTTGATTTATGATGGGATTTGTAGCCTTTTTTTGTGGCCTTTTTTAGGGGTCATATTTTAACTCCTCCTACAAAATTCATCCGACCGTGTTCAAACTTGGTGTGTTTCATCTTAAGATGTTTAAGATGCAAATTTATCGAAAGTTTTTTATTTTGTCGCACGCAGCTGCTATAGCGATGCATTGGTTGCCAAGTAAAGTGCTGCTTTGTTTTTTTTTTATCTATACATGTGTGAAAACTCGTGAAACTTTGCACACACATCAGACTTGTCATTAACATGAATTTTTAGAGATTTCTTGTGCAATTTGCAATAAATCGCACCCTCTATACATTTTTTATGGAGCATTTCCGATTGGATGATTCAAGCGCGAAATAACTAAAGATGACTTGACTTGACCTAGATTTGTGAAAACTCAGAGGCATACCTATTATATTATTATTATTTTTTGTACCTTACAAGATTATCTCTTGTGCCACATTAAACCCCTTTGCAGGCCTGAGCCAAACCACGGTCCATACATTTGATACCACTGCTTTATTTCAATGGTCAAGTACTTCATAACCACACCTACTTATGCTTGTCCTTGCATATATAGTAGACAACAAAGAGCTCTTTCAACAAAAGACATTTCCATCTACAAAGTCATACAAGGTAAGCACTCTATAAATTCTGCAATCACTACACTTCTATTCCTAAATTATCACTTCAAATACCAACAATGGTTAATACAGCTACAAATTTCTTGTATGTTTATGAAGTATGATACTGTATTTATTTCTACTCCTTTGCTTTTCTACAGAACATGAACAAATCACCAAGCAAATTCTCTTTTGATAAAGACCCTCTAATCATCTCCATACGCAAAGATTGCCAACTTTTTTCCGTAAGTATACAATACATAAACTAAACAGGACAACTTTCTCAATCATATACAGTATGCCATACATATATGTATTAAGTTCTCATTTATTAACAGGTTTGTTAAAGGCACCTTTAGTGTGTTTTTCTGTTTGTAATGTTTCTCCACGAGCACGTCTAGCCATTGATATCATGTAGAACACATATGCTAACCTTTTAGAGACAATTGAAGCTTACTTGCACAGTAGCCACTATCTTAACCACTTAATTCACATGTCTACTTGACAACTTATTACATGTAGTGAAATGGTACTTTGTGCGTCTTATGCTTTTTTCTGAACACTGCTTTTCAACTCTTTCCTTAAAACCAATACATGCGGTACTGTTATACTGTATAAATATATATGTCCGTGTGTATATATTTGTATATTCTTTCAAATAAACTCGTTTTGACACACACAGCCATTGAGTAACATGCAACACGACCACAACGTTTTGCACCAACACGTTACACTTACATAACCATTTATGTACCTGTCGTATCCTTACTTTTATTCATCATTTCATCACACAATCCTAAAACATTGCTTTTTGACCCAGATGATTCAACTATACCATTTTTGCGTGTCTTATTACTTACTAGCTATATTATTTATTAACGGGCAAAAACTATGAATATAAGATCACCGTCAAATATTACGTCTGTAATATCCATATACAGTGCATTACATAATATGCATTTGTATTAAGACACTACCATGCTAAAAATATGCACACGACTGTTCTGTAAACTACACCTAAGACAACCAAACTTCACAGATCTAACATGATTCTTCATTCTTTTTTGTTCTACAGATGTATCAAATGCTGCCACACAGACAGAAGAAGCCACTGAGGACATGCACGAAGACGATGATCACAATATAACAGGACAGGTTAACCCCCCTGAAGTTTTAGCCCGCAGGTCAAAGCGTCCTAGGACTAATTCATCCATGGAGGTTACATTATCCTAAGACAGACTATGTGCTAACCCAAACTCTTTGACCCCAAGGGATTCATCTGTCCCAGAAAACTTTTACACTAAAGAGTTTATCTGTCCTAGGGCGCTGTTAACCCCAGGTTAAAGTGTTATTTAATCTGTCCTGTTACAACAGCTATACATAAACAGCTGCATTCCTCTCCTGTTCCATCTCTCGCACTTCTTTCATCTCTTTTTCTCCTCTACTTATACCTATGCTTGCTCATGTGCTTTTTTCCCCTTTAGATGATGTCATTGGTTAGCCTGCTTCAAAGCTACATTTTTTCTTGAATAACTGTCACACATTTACTGTTTGCTGGACCCTACAAAACTGTCACAATACTTCACTATGTCATGAATACATATGTGTTGCACAGCGACACCACATTAAGAGTCATCAAAAAGCTTTTTCTTTGATCACACACCATCTCTGTGCCATGCAATGTTTTCAAATGAACAGATGCTGGTTTTGAATATCAAACGAGCGACTTTTCATGAAACTTTGCACACACATCAGAAAGTCCACACTTTTGAATTTATTTTGGGAATTGTGCATCATTTTTGGCCTTTTACTGCACCTTTTTACACACAAGGCACGGCAAATGCATTTCTATTTTCCATGGTCCTTGTCTATTTAACAGTACCCCAACGTGCAAGTCCCCCGACTTGCATATACCCCAACGTGGCCCGGGTTGCGAGGGCCCTTTATAGCTGCTCGCAGCTCTAGTTTTAGATTTGGAATTTGAATCTGTTTTGTAAATGATGTGTAAGCAAATAAAGTGCTGTAAAAACCAAAGAGACTATCGATTCTAATTTCCTCAATCGATTCGATTTTAATTCACAAAACCCTCTTGTTAGTATTACATCGGATTTGTAATAAAGACATATTTCACAATTCTTACCAGAACTGGTGATCCACGACCCCCTGTAGGATAATGGAGTCAAGTGCCATCCCTTTCTGTTAAAATAGTCAGCTCAGCGTGGTTTTCTTCAGGAGCAATGATGGGAACATGACTTCCATCTATTGCCCCTGCACACTGTGGGAACCCCCACCGCTGTCTGAAGCCTTCAATGACCTCTCATATGTCATGCCCCTGAGGGAGCTTTATGTACTCAGGCATGAGGATATGGTGCACTGCTTGGCAAAATCCTCAAACGACTAAGCATACAATTGATTTTGATATTCCAAAAAGATTTGATAAGGTGCGGTAGCAAGCATCTGTTGCCAGTCAGTCGAGCCCGACACCTACACGCTTGTTGACAGATGAGATGTGTGTCCTGTCGTAAAAGTCTTGAGGAGAGCCGTTCAACATAATTGATTAAACGTCTTTCTTGTCATTCTGAAATTATTAATGAAGTCAGTGTCGTTGAAACCAGTGACATCTGTATCCCACCACTGCTGGCTACAACTGCGCGTCCAAACACTCCTTTGGAACGACGTAGCAGCTATTGCTCCACAAAAGGCCATGGCTAAAAACCTCACACTCTTGTTTTTTAACATTCTTTTTAGACGGAGTTGATAGTAAAACCACAATGCTACACAAGCAAGAGTTGCTGCATGCGCGTCGTCCATATTTACTTACGTTGTGAGTGAGGTTGACGTCGTCGTTGCTTCTTCTGCGCATGCGAGCAACTCTGGAGACACATTGGGTTCACACAGCAGTGAACGCTTTCTCAGAAAAATCGGATTTTACCAGTGGCGATCTGTCATAGTAAGCTATTAAGAAGGTGCTTGCCCGACCTCTTCAAAATAAAATCATTGAAAATATTTCTGTCAGTATCCTTAAAGTACAATACCGTAGTTCTACTGTTTTGGTCTTAAATTCCTGAATATTTCCGCTGTTTTCTTCACAGGGAGTGGAGAAGTCGACAGTTTGTTTCGCGCATACACAATGAGAAATCAATTATGTTAGTTCCGTGAACGTTGTTTCGGTACGTGCGGCTTTTGAATGGCAAAAAAGCTGTCGGTCTCCGCAGTCTATCTGACAACGCGCATGCGCAAAATTGGCTTACTTGGCTTGTTCTGTGGTCAACAGTCATTGTTCAGTTCAAGTTAATCGCCGAATCTCAATGAGTGCCCTTTTCCCGGAGAACTTTTGAGGAAAGGAAGTGTAACGAACTAAGTGGGGTTGCCATTTATGTTGACCAAAATGATGTCTGACTGTTAGGGAACGCAACACAGGTCTCGCGGGAGGGAGGAGGTGAGGAGGCATGCAGTTCAGTTAACGTTGTTGTTGTACTTTTTTTTTTTTTTTAACCCTGTTAGCTGTTGTATTGTGCTGGTTATATTGTAACTAGCACTGGCTAGCAGTCAGTGGCTTTGTGTCCCTGAGATAGAGGGCCGGCAAATGGCCATATTTCATGCCCAAGGAGGCTCCAGCGTTCTCGGCCGTGCACCGCGGTCCTCCGGCGCGCTCCAGGAATGGTCCAGCGAAAATATCATTTCAAGTGGTCGTCCTACTGGAGTAATCCTCATGAAAACGGGGAAGAATTTCGTCCCTCACTTTCAAGAAAGGACATACGAGAAACATCAGTGACTAGGTGGCTGTCCAAATAGGTCAGTAATCTTGATTGTTGGTTGAAACCTCTTGCGGCTATTCTGCTATGTCATTTTTTCCCTTTTCCCGGGTTGAGTTTTACATCACTGTCATGAGCCAGTTCCGAATACTGTAAATTCCAACGAATTGGCAAATTGTGATTTTTGTCATTTCATACACCACGGAACTGGTTACATTACAGTGTGTGCGTATCAACCTGCGTCAGTCCTGAATATTTCCTCTATAATTTTATACCTACACAGCGGTATAAAATAATATTTAATATTGAAATTACTAATAAAAAAATACCCCAAAAATTAAAATATGTGACACTTCAGCATGTCCACTTGAAAAAGTCACCGCTCGCCACTGGATTTTAGAACAAAAAAATAAAAAATCGGAATTGCGCATTAAGACCTGCATTGTAGCCTTTGATACTAACGTGAGCTAGCAAATTTGCGGTTCGACTTAAACATCTGATTCCGTATGGGTACATTTAAGATAGGAGAGTGACCAGAATTTTTTTTTTTTAAATAAATAAATAAAAACGATTGTCACTTTGAAAACGGATGTTGACTGGAATTTGCTCTTTAAAGGCCTCACTACAAAAGTTGATATAACTTTATTAATGTTGTAATAGTCTTGTAGTATGACTGTCCAAATATGGAGAGATTAAAAATTGACAATTGCGTAGTTTGTCAGGTGACTCATCATAGACTGGGCATGGGCTGTGACTCCAGTGCAGCGGCCTTTTCATTTGCTGAATATCTCACAGCACGCACATAAATTAAGAAGTGGCCGCTACCATGGTTAAGGCTTTGTATTTTCTACTGTTGATATTTTACCTCTTTTGAAACTCTTAATCCTCTCCGTGTGAGACTGGGACAATTTAGTTGGGTTTTTAGATTAACCTTATTAAGATTCAAAAGATTTAACATTTTTGTAAGTGCAACTACATGAGACTGTTGACCTTCACATGATGTATATACTCTTCACATCAAGAGGACATTTTTATTTGGGATTTTCTGTTGTTAATTTCACTTGAAGAAGACAGGAGCCAGACAAGGAGAAGGACTTACTACCCCAGAGTAATTCCAAGCAAAGTTATACCCCCTGTCTACCCTTTATTGCACTGTCAAGCAAAGATTGTACTACTTCGGAGAAATAACTAAAGAGACTAAGGAGCAGCATGGACTCAAGAAATTGTCTCACGGTGAAAAATACTACTGCCAGGCTTCAGGGCAGGAGATACATTGACATTTCTTTTCTGTAAAATGCCACAGGAGGTCGGTTCACAGCAGGACAGTGCAAACATGACCACTAGCTCCACAGGGAAAGGTAACTGGAGAAAAAAGACATACAGGCCTACTTCAGGTTATATTAAGGTCATCCAAGCAAAGTTAAGACATTGACCTTGCTTATTACTACAATTATAATATCCAGCTCTCAAGCAGGATTTTCATAGCAATCACAGTGACAACATTAAACAAACAATCACAAAAAATATGCTCCTTGATGGCCTTGTATTATTGAGACGTATGTTTTAATATCTAGTGCAGTGAAGCTCAACGTGTGGAGGCAGCCTCCTGATGGGGGTGCTAGATGAATTATTAAGTTTAGGGGATGTGAATGGTGAGGGGAAGAAAAAGGCGGTGTCTGAAATATAATTTCAGCTGCACATGGGCCATTTTTTAAATGCATTTCCAGTACCGACAGTGAAGTAGGAGTAGAGAGTATACAATATTATACTACTAAGTAGATTTCCTGTAGACGTTTTGGATGGGTCTGCAGCTGCTGCAGGTCAAAAAGCTTTTTATTGTGAGTTGGACTCGCCTTATAGTGATATCAAACTTTAGCCTCAACAATATGGAAAAGTGTTACAATTTCGAACAACTGTTGATGAAATGTTGGTATGCTCAAGCTGCGGTCAAATTGAACGATAATACTTAAAGCTACTTTGACTCTGCGTGAAAATGTAATTGGCCCCTTGTTATGCATGGATACAATTAATCTCACTGTATCTAAAATCTCTGAAACAAATACAGAGAAAGAGCAATATAATTAAGAATAAAAACAAACGTGAGTAATTGCACTAATCAAGCAGCAATAGTCCAGAAATAATGAATACCAGTAATCATGATATTGTCGAATCTGTACGTTTGAGGATTAAGCAGCTGTTGTACTGGAAGTACTACTACTTATACAATAACATTTGTAAGCCCAAAGATTGAAAATAAATGTGTACATACATATATGTGCATCTTCTAATCAGAATAGGTATCATTCAAAATGTGTCATGTCTGCATGTTAATAGTGTTTTGATAAGCACCCCCCTAAAGTAAATTGTTCATGTCGAGTAAAAAACGGGGAAAAAAACTTATGTTAATTAAACAGAGACATTAAGCATCTGAATAGATTTATTTTCCTCATAAACCAATCCGGAACACAGGTGCCATTGGTTTGGACAATAAGGACCAATGCTGGAAACCTGGAGACCTTTCTTATGCATTGCCATTACATTGCCGTAAAGCCCAATTCACACTGGCTGCGGAACGGACGCTGTGCGTTCTCCATACGGCGGCTGTACGGACGCCGCAAGGACAGAACGCATTCAAGTCTACGTGTCAATTCACACCAGCTTCGGTGCGGTGCGTCTGCGGCGATGCGGAAGGTTTCCGCAAGTGTTCTATTTCTTCCGGACGCTGCATGCGGATTTTCGTGAAGCTGAAGAAATCACATGAGCCGGACAGGAAATCGTGCGTCTCGTATCAAGGTAAATCCGGTATTATTTAAAAATAAAACCGTTTGCGAACTCGTTTTTTGGGGGGAGGGAAGCTAGCTAGCTACATAGCATGACAGCAGTCGGACATTGAAGACAAAAAATGAGCTCAGAATAAATTAAACACGACAAAATGACACTATTTAAACACAAAACGAACTTACCCATGGTAGAACAGCCATGGTAGAAGTCCCAGAAATAATGTCCAAAAAGCATATCGATGTGACAACAGGCAAGGGTGGCTATTGTTTACAAATAGGACTCTATACACGGTTGTTATTGGGTGAACTCAACTCTCCAGCGTGAACCCCACGTAATCTTGTGGTCTGTCGAGAACAGATTTCCGGACACGCAACGCATGCGGTGTGAATTGCAGTCCTTGTGGCGTCCGTACGGCCACCATATTGAAAACGCACCGCATCTCTTCCGTAGCCAGTGTGAATTGGGCTTAAGTCTTTCGTTGGCTTTGGAGTATAATTCTTGTAGACTCTGAAATTATGCTCTTGGCAGTTTCACACTATCTGGACGAGTAGCACACTGTTCTGAAAGCAGTGGAAACAGTTCAGGCCTGCCCCCTTTGGCTGGTTTGGTGGTCGTGATACGGTGATATGGTCGCGCTCTGAAGCAGATGGGAATGCAGTATTTCATCTCAAAGTCTGTCTCGTAGCAGCTAGGAGAAAATACTTGGTTTGTTTTGCTCCTTCAACAACCCTTAAAGGCCAACAAATCAGAAATTGCTCTGCCGGTTCCTTCCTTCCAGGTAAGTTAGCTTAGCTGCGAGCTGTTTGTTGAGAGGAAGAACGTGTTGGTCGGTTACCTTATTCCAGAGCAGCACACATGGAAAATAGAAAGTAATTTAGATTCCTCCCTAGTCAATTTCAAGTGGAGTTTTTGTACTTTTTGGGGAATTGCATGGCTAACGTAATTAAAGAAAGAAAGAAAGAAAGAAAGAAAGAAAGAAAGAAAGAAAGAAAGAAAGAAAGAAAGAAAGAAAGAAAAAGAGGTAGGGCTGTTTACACTGCCACAAAATGCCGTCCGGCAGTTGTTGGTGACAGTGCTCTCTCTGTAAAGTAATGGTGCCATCACTATGTCATTGGAGATTTTAGATATAGGTCAAACTTTGTAATGCAATTTATAATAGGTCATTCTATTAAATATATCTCTATCATCTTTTAAGTTGTCACAGGGCAATATCTTCAAGGAAGCGTCTGGTAAAGGTCAAGTGCCTTAGAAGGACAAGGAAAGAGGAATGTTTCATTCATGACTGATGATAAGCTGCAGTGGCGTGCGAAGCTCGCTTGATGACCAGGGTGAACGGCTGTTCTTTATGCCCCCGAAAACATTTTTTAGACGAGGTGGAGTGTGTGTGTTTGTGCAGAGACAAAGGGGTACAGATGGGAGATTTTTTATGCCCCCTCGATCAAAAGCAGATGCCCCTTCTACAAGACAGAGAAGTCAAGGCCAACGGACTATTCATTTCAAAGGTTTTTTTTCGACCTGGAGGCGGGGGCAATGTGGATGCCCCACACCCCTTCAGGTTGATCCCTGGGGCCACCGCCCCCCTTTGCACACCCATGATATGCTGACATAAGGCATGGTTCACTGTGTGCAACATACAGTACAAACCTACCAGAGGTCATACAGATGAGGATGGAAATCAGTGTCTTTCCTCTCGTTATAATTAAAATTATTTGGCTTCTCCCCCAGCACGTCAACAATGTGGACTGCCATCATCGTGGATGTCATGTTATTTAATGTGTTCATGGAAGCGCTGGTCAGCTGAGTAACATCACTGCACTGTTAAAAAACAAAACACAAAAAAAACACACAAAAAACAAAACACAAAAAAAAAAAAACACGCACAAACGCACGCAAACAGCAATATAACAGAATTTTACAAAAATGATATTTCTTATTTTACAAAAAACTCCATGAGAAGTACATGATTGTTAAAATACATTCACAAATGTATCGTAATTTCAAAAATATTTGTTATTTATTGATTCAAATGTAAAATTCAACTTTAAAACCCTAAAAAAAAAAAGATTTATATTTACTGTGAAATTAACAGTAAAAATGTAATTTTACCATAATTTCTTCGTGAACTGAGAATTTTTTTAAAGTTAAAATAACTACAATTTCTGTTATGTCCTAGAATGGTAGCATTCATTGTATTAACATTAATTTTGAAAGGACATTTAATGAGATTTAGGTAAAGGGGACTAGGGACATGCAAGGGTTATGCTTACTGTCATGACTAGGGTCATGCAAGGGTTATGTTTACTGTTATGACTAGGGTCATGGTTTCTGTCATGACTAGGGTCAAGCAAGGGTTATGTTTACTGTTATGACTCGGGTCATGGTTTCTGTCATGACTAGGGTCAAGCAAGGGTTATGTTTACTGTTATGACTAGGGTCATGGTTTCTGTCATGACTAGGGTCATGCAAGGGTCATGTTTGGGTCATGACCGTGACTGTGTCTGTTTTGAACTGATGTAACCAGCATCTAGTTTCAACTGGTAAGACGCTATGTGATGTCAGGAATCTTGAATCTCTTTATCTGGTCAAAAGCCAATCAGATAATTCCATGTCAGTCCTGTTGCCCACGTGTCGAGCCACAGCCAATCAGATCGATTCGCTGTCTATATAAGCCTGTCTGAGAAGTGTGCGTGTGTTTTTTTTTTTTATTACCTCCGTTCCTCTGTGCAACTCTTGTTGTTTCTCATCTAGACAAGTTTGTTCCACGCCTCTATGTGAATAAATAGTTAAGGTCTTATTTGTGTGGATGGATGGATAAAGGGGACAGCTTGAGTGGGTGAATAATACGCCTTGGTGAACATGTTGAAGTATCCTTCAGCAAAATACTGCTAATGATGTGTCATCAGAAAGTGAAGGACTAGTCAAAATGTAAAGCGTTTTGGGAGCCTTGCAAAGTGGAAAAATGCTATATAGGACTACCCTCACAGTAAATTGTTGCAATTTTAAACCCAATATCTAGATTTTCAACAGTTATTGGCCATTTTTTGAAAGATTAATCACATTATGTTTTTGTCATATATTGTTCAGAATCTTGTTAAAATGACAGTTTAAAACTGTACTTTAATTATGGTGGGGAAAAACTAACATTACGTTTTTACAAGAAAGTAATTTTCTGTTATTTCAACAGTATTTTTCTGGCGCCCCAGCTGCCGGAAAATTACATTTTTTGTTTTGTTTTGTTTTTTAAGTGTGGGTTACAAGAGAAACCAGCAAAGCATGATAATTAAATTCACTGCCTTTGACAAGTATACTTGTCAATTGTATTTTTTAGAGCGGTGCTAAATGGGGGTGAATCTGATTATGCTCCACTGTAAATATCAAACTTGGAAACAACTTTACTGATTCCCAACCACCGGTAGATGACATCATTGCCCCATTTTATACGAAATAAACACAGTTTCAGAGTCCATGGGAGAAATGGCTGTATTTTGGCAAACCTACATTTTTCTACTGTCAATTATAAAAGAACGGGACGGGGCAAAAATTAGGGAGTCTATTCTGTCATTTGGTAGATTCGGTTTATATATAATTATTGAATGTAATTTGAGAATACGTGAGAATTGGAAATTTAAAAATTTTCTATAATGGCTGGCAGTGAATGAGTTAATGTTTATGGAGGCAGACATTGTGATTTTACTAACCATTATTAAGCGTTTTTGGCGGTCAAAGAGTTAATTGCGTTTTATTTCTAAAGTTTGGGGTGTGAATCTCGCCTCCAAGCATCCTGTGTGGAGTTTTGATGTTTAAACCATGCTTGCGTGTACTTTGGCTTCCTCCCGCATTCCAAAAAGCATGCATATTAGGTTCATTTAAAAATCTGAAATTGCTGAATAACTGTAAATGTTAGGTTATTTTTCTGTACAAGTTTGTACTCTGTGATTGACGGACGAACCAGGGTGTCTCCATTAATCTACCTCTTGGCTCAAGTCAGATAGACTCAACTCACCCATTACTTTAACATAGTGGTTCTTAACGCTGGTAGACGTACGGAATCACACACTTTCATATGTGCATTCATCAAACCACTTTTAAATTGCTGGTGGTGGTGTGTGTGTACAGTGGTACCTCTACTTACGAACGTCTCTTCATATGAAATTTTTGAGTTACGAAACGCCTCAACGGGAAAATATTGCCTCTTGTTACGAAATAAATTTCAAGATATGAAAGGTTAAAAAAGACATTACCGAACGCAACATACTTTCAGCTATGGCTATTACCTACCATAGGTATCTATGAGCGTAGATACTAGATCGGTGTTTGTGCATCTTTCTGGCATCCCATTGGCTAAGAGGAACCTCTACCATAGGTATCGATGAGCGTAGATAATAAATCGGTGTCTATACAGCGTCCTCATCATTCATCCCGCGCCCCATGAGGTGTTCCGATTTTTCGTAAATGTATTAACTAACGGCCAATGAATTTGTGCAAAAATTCAAACAATTGGTGATTGGTGAAGCCACAGTAAGTTTTTAATTGCGACGAGACGCCTTTTTTGGAAAAAGTTGCCTCGCCATACCGGAAGTTTCCATGAAGTTTCAGAATTTGTTGAAAAGAATCACCCAGAAAAAGTGTTCACCAGTCGGGCGATTGCGATGATGTTTGGACATTTTCGGTAAATGACCATCATTTTTATTCTTTACTCTATTCTTAGTTTTTTACATTACGCACAACTCTCATTTATTGTGCAATAATTAATTGGAATATGTATTTGTTACATGTTTTGATGCATTTTTATGCTTTATAAAACATTTATGTCTGAATTTTGGGAGGCTTGTAACGGATTAGGGCATTTACATGGAAAATGCGTCTCTACTTACAACATTTTCTACTTAAGAACTTTCTTCCAGAACCAATTAATTTCGTAAGTAGAGGTACCACTGTATTTGTGTTTTTTTCCCCTGAATGTGTATACATTTTATCACCGCACAAAATGAACCATTCCTCAGTTGCAGACAAAATGACTGTGTTCGAAGAATACAAACAACAGAAACATCACTTAATATTTACTGCCAATCAATATGCCTTTTGATGTTGCCACACAGAGACAAGGTCAGAAATGTGTGGCTTCACCTTGTCAAGTGCCACTCATATCATTTTCACAACAGTCGTCCTTTTCTTTGTTTTTGTCTACCATCTGGAAAAAGGAACACTCACAAAGTCATCAAAGAAGACTTTATCCTGACCACTTGAATCCAAACTTTAAGTGAACAAACACTGTTCCACACAATCACTTTGTGTGAAAGATAGACAAGGCAAAGCCATCAGTACTAAGAAAAAGGTAGCTGGAAGGAACAATAAACTGTGACTGATGTTAACGGGAACAACTAAAATTGGTACACTAAATTAATGCTAATTACACAGACAGGACTTTGCTAAACAGACCACAATTACACTGAGCTGAAGAGACGAGGTAGGAAATGTTTTATTTTTTAACCAATTCGATAGCAGTGGCTCATCTGTACAAATTTGAGCTTTACACAATTTAAGTCCTGCTGTGAGCAAATAAAAATGGCAACTAGTTGTTGGAGTGATGTTAGTCTGCTTCATAGCTACTGACAATGTGCCCTTGGGCAAGACACCCATTTAACATTCACTGCCAACCATTTGAGAAAATGTCAACATTTTTAATACCCATGTGCTATTACGTTCAATAATTATATATAAACCAACTCTACCAAATAACAGAGTAGACTCCCTACATTTTGTCCCGTCCCGTTGTTTTATAATTGACAGTAGAAAAATGCAGGTTTGCCAAAATACAGCCATTTCTCCCATGGACTCTGAAACTGTGTTTATTTCATATAAAATGGGGCAATGATGTCATCTACCGGTGGTTGGGCATCAGTAAAGTTATTTCCAAGTTTAATATTTACTGTGGAGCATAGTCAGATTAGCCCCCATTTATCTCCGCTCTAAAAAAATACAACTGACGAGTATACTTGTCAAAGGCAGTGAATGAGTTAATGATGTCAACTACATTTTTTTTATTTTTTTTTAAATCAATGGGCAGTGCAACATCTAAGTGCAGCGCTGCCTGGTCAATGGGTTGTGGAATCAAAAACAGCCACTAACTATGGCCAGCAGATTGCAGCATTGTATCTCTTTTCAATGGGTTGCCGGTGTATGAAATTACAATGAAACATGACGGAATCAGATGAAATCTGATGAAATAGAACATTTTCAAGGATGTCGTGAATGATCAAAGCCTTTGTCACGTCAACCCTAATTCACAGAACGTCATTAAACAAAAAAAACAAACAAACAAAAAAACAAGTGTCAAAGTCACTGTTGTGGAGAAAATTTATCTTTTGAATTAAAATGCTCGAAATCGCCTGGCAATGTGGGGGGTGTTTTTTGATAATGTGCGGCAGTAAAAGAGTTAACAAAAGCTTTCAATAACTCTCAGTATGGCTATGATTATACAGTGGTGCTATATTGGATCTATTCTATTATGGTTTAGTAATCTTCATAAAATAATGAAGGTATTTAAAAAGGCAATCCCTATGCTGTTCACTTTTGGCACTCTATGAATAACATTCTTCAAAAATGCTTGTAAAACTGCAAGCAATGATGGATCTCAACTCTATTGAAAACACATTGTCTCATGATCTATGGCTTTCTACATTATGAAGAGACAACAGATAACTTTGAAGGTCAAATACTAATAAAATCAAAGCGTATAATTTGTCTGCCCTGACTTCATGCGCAGACTTTTTTATCGTCTGCAGTCTCTCACACACAAACACCTCCATTCAGGAATGATGGTCGTAAATCACGTTGTCCTATCACAGATCAGCTTGTGATATAACTGCAGCTGTACATCCGTTTGATTCCTTCGCTGTCGTTTTTGGAACATGAACATTTCTTCAATGTGTATCAAGAAAATCTGTCCAGTTTTTTGGATATGTTCCTGAAAGTATGGGATTTGACGACAAAGTATGCAGATTTTGCAGATAGGCTTTCAGGGCTTAGGTTTCATTCCCAGGCCCATTGCCCAAAGCCTTCAGCTATATAAAGCACGTCCACAAGTTGACAATCCTCTTCTTTCATCCTCGTATTTTTGATGTGACTCTCATCTCTCAGGAATGTCTTTGTGAAGCAGTTACAATAGGTAACATTTCTAGACAAAGCTCCAAGGACATTTTCATGTCCCTTTTTTCTGCCATTACCCATGAAAATATTACAGTATGTCTATAGAGTGGAAAATTAGGGTGAAAAGGCCCAATGTGCTGAAAGAAGAGACCATAAACGGTTACTGGTCTCTAGTGCATGCTTGTGTGTCTTGTCCAGAACCATACACATCCTGGGCACAACAGGTGAAGAGTAAAGCAACTTTTTGATTTTTTTATGGGTGTTTTGGTGGATAAACTAATGTAAAACGCAAATATTTTGTATGTGTGTGGCTATACCCACAAATCACTTTTGTCTCCGATTCGGTTTTCCGTCAGGTTAAATGCTGCTTGCCCTCTAATGGCTTCCTTGTTTAGTCCAGCGGAAGAAGTGAAGGAAGGAATTTACGTGTGAGTGATTTGTCATCACCTGCCAGGGTGTTGGGGCCCTTGCTGACACTTAAATACTTAATGATAGGCCTTTTGGAGAGAAACCGGTCATTGTGGCGATTCCCTTTTCTCAACCTGGTTTGTTCCATGTGGACTGATTCTGTTATGATAATGCAGCTATTGCTAATGCCTTGCGTCGACATGAAAATGCTGTTGCAAAGGGAGTTGTTATTGTACCCGCAGTAAAAGTTTGACTTCAAAAAGACATCCTTGCGATCAACTAGTGAATATTGAAAATGGAAACAGTCTGTAAACATGAATGAATTTTCAAGAATTCAACCAATCTGTTAAAGATTTTTATTTTCGTGGTGTTTCCACTTCTTCAAATAGTGGTCTCTTCTCTCACAGGCACAGTGCATTAAATGATCGCTGTGCTGCTTTCTCCACTTTAAATGAGGTGTCAAAAGATTTTTCCACCGATTGGCGCAGGGAATAAGATGGAAGCATTTGTTACCTTTTCTTTTAAAACACACTGAAACTAATACATCAGCGTACTCAATTCAATTCTACTTTATTTTTACAAAACTTGAACACCAACCAGTTTTAATGTCAACAAACTGCAGTTTTTCAACAGCCGATATTTCAGATAAACATGTCTTAAGAATTATTATTATTATTATTAGGGATGCATGATAATATCGGTGGCCGATAATTATCGGCAATTATCGACCAATTTGCCATCAAACAGATAAAACAGATAATAAAGAAATCCACCGATAATAATAGACGTGCCACAATGGTAGTGTTGCTTATTTGTGATGTAATGATGACCTCATATTGGCAGACGGTGTATCATGGTGGCATGACAGTCACCAGTGTGGGCTTTCTTTACTGTGTCTCCACAAAATGTTAATCTCGCAGTTTTTTTGTTGCATTTTTAAAACATGACCGTTTTGTTTTGGCAAAATCAAAATGAGTTACTGGTTGTCTTTGAAGCAGAGATATCAATAAAATCCTCTCCTCATCCTCTCTTTTTATTTGGTTTTCACACCCCTAGTTACGTGGGCGTTCCAACCCTAAAAATGAAAATGCAAAACATGGTTGGAACACAGTGTTGAGTGGAAGATGAGTACATGTATGGTTACCACGTTTGAAATCATTTGACTTATAGGAGGACTCGAAAGTATATTTGTCCATCCATCCATCCATTTTCTTGACCGCTTATTCCTCACAAGGGTCGCGGGGGGTGCTGGCGCCTATCTCAGCTGGCTCTGGGCAGTAGGCGGGGGACACCCTGGACTGGTTGCCAGCCAATCGCAGGGCACACAGAGACGAACAACCATCCACGCACACAAGCACAAGTATATTTGTATTTAAGTTAATTTTGCAAACAATTATCGGCTTACTTATCGGTTATCAACATCGGCGCTTTCTAAGTTATTCGTTTATCGGCATCGGTTGAAAATAGTATCATGGATCCCTAATTATTATTATTATTATTATCATTACTATTATTACTATTATTATTATTATTATTATTATTATTATTATTATTATTATTATTATTATTTGAATGCACGGTAGTTTTCACTCTCCAGTAGCCCTTGGTGAAATGCAGCAGGTAGATGTGGGGGATACATACTGTGCCCTGGCTCAGTGCCTGTACGTTAAGTTTCACTCCGGTTGATGAGAGAATAGCCTTCCTCTACCTTCTGGTGGGAAGGTGGGTGCTGAGTGATGTTTGTATTTATGTCCCAAATTTCAGCTCAGATTACCCGCACTTTTTGGAGTCCTTGGAGGAGGAACGTGATCTTGTTGGGGAGTCTGAAAGGACCCCCCAAACTGAACTTTGGTGGTGCTTTGGTATTGAACTTCTATGCTCACCGTGGATTGTCCATCATGAACAAGCATAGGTGTGTTCAAATGTGCTCTTTGCACCAAGGTCATTTATGACCTCTCGCTGAAGCACTTGATTTCTGCACAGGACAAGCATCCAAAATATACCAGCAAGAACATCTGAATGCCGTTTATTTTGAAAAAAAAAAAAAAAAAAAAAAAAAAAAAAAAAAAACGGCAAAGGAAGTTTTTGCCGTGCCAGTCTGGATTTGAATCCGAATGAAATGATGTGGCATCATCTTAAAGGGGTTCGGTCAAATCAATTCATGCATTTTTGCTCAGGAAAATAAAAATATTAGTTTTCAATAATCTAATCAATTCTGGAAAAATCTATAAATTTATTGCCCCTGGAATGCCACTTTGTTCTCCCCGTGCCTGCGTGGGTCTTCTCCGTACTCCGGTCTCCTCCCACATTCCAAAGACATGCATGGCAGGTTAATTGGGCGCTCCGAATTGTCCCTAGGTGTGCTTGTGGGTGTGGATGGTTGTTCGTCTCTGTGTGCCCTGCGATTGGCTGGCAACCAGTCCAGGGTGTCCCCCGCCTACTGCCCAGAGCCAGCTGTTTTTCTTCAGTAATAATAATAAGTATGATTAATATAGAGCCTGCACACAAGGACTACATTGAAAGAATAAAAATGCTCCAGTTGGAGTTGTGCACTGGTATATTCACTTTAAAGCGCTTGTTGATCAGCTGCAAAAAAGGCTCTATACCAGCCGGGAGGACAAGAAGCATGCATTGGTGTACAGTACATGTCCAAAAAAATGAAAATGTCAGCACAATTGACGCAATATAATGTACAAGTATTGGTCATGGTTTTCCGACATTCAGCACTGCAATGTTTTCTGACACCACAATTTTATGTTTTCAAGGCACGTCCTTCACTCGGGTTGTGGGAGTGCTGGAGGCTATATCCCAGCCGTCTTTGGATGCGGTATAGGCAGCCTATCCAATGTCATTTTTGTAAAAACGTTGGCTCCCCAGGGGGCAGAAGTTAGTTTCCAAAGCAATTATTTCCTTGCAAACATTAACACCTTATAATTAGGGCTGGGTGATGTGGCCAGAAAATAAAATATCTCTTTTCTTTTTCTTTTTTTTTTTCAATCATTCAGTACGATTACAATTTTAATCGATTTTTAATCTAATAAACCCAACAAACGTTTAGTTAAAGGAGGCCATTTATTCAAAATGAATTCCTGTGTAAACTGTTCAGACAATTAATATAAACGTAACATTCATAGTTAGCAAAATTACAACTCACAATAATACTGGATGTAACAGACCATAAAAACAGTTTTTAATAATCCAGACATTAATCCAGAGTAAGACTAAACTTGATTTCACGATTTAGCAAATTTTCAATGATTCAATTTTCAAAATGCTGATTAGTGAAATTAATTTGATTTATTCATCTAAAAACTGCTTCAAACATCAAAGCGTATGTAGGGATGGAAGAATGTTGATTTGTTGTGATTGTATTGGTGTTAATGTTTTATGTTATGTTGTTGTTGTTGTTTTTTTTGTTCTGTGAAGAGCGTTGTGACAGTTCAGGCTGTTTGATAGCACTATATAAATAAACTTGAGTTGAGTTGAGTTATTGCCCAGCTTTACTGATGATTCTCCCGTCTCCCGCCCCCTTCCTTTGGAAATATTTGGCAATCATTGCCGCATACCCGGAATTGACTGGTCATCTTCTTGTTTGTGAAATCACGTGTGATCACTTGAGCGCTTTCCCTCAGCGGATTGCATTCTTGACCAGTGGTGGAAGAGAATCTTATATGTGTGTAGAGAGCTGTGTTTAGATTATCTGAGCACAAGACACATAATACGACCAAAACTGTTAAATGCCTGATCTCTTAAAATTTGAAAAATCCTTTTGTGTGTACCAGGCTTTACACTCGTCTTGTTAGGTACATCCCGTTTGGTTTGGTTTTGCTTAATTCTTCAACTTTCACAAGAAAGTAACAAACAAGAAAACAATAGTAATCAGCGGGAGCAGGGCTTTGTTCTCATGTTGATGTCAATTCTTGTTTGAAAACCCTCCATTGTGTCTGAATAAAATCAGTTCTTCAAGCAAGAATGGGCCATAAAACATATCTCCACAGAGGCTCAGTGCTTCAGATGCTGCTGCTGAGGGTGACCCAACCAGTTATTAGGTTAGGGCTTTCTGATAAATAAAGTCATTTATAAACTGCATTTTATGTTTACTCGTCTGATATTTATGTTCCAAAAAAGAACCGGGCCAGTGAGTTGAATGATTTCCGACCAGTGCCACTCACTTCACATCTGATGAAGACGTTTGAGCGGCTATTCCTCAACCTCCTCAGACCTCAGGGTGCAGCACGCCCTGGACCGCCTGCAGTTTGCGTACCATCCAGGTGTGGCCGTGGAGGATGACATCCTCTACCTGCTCCATCGATTCCACTACCCTCTGGATAAGGGATGTGACACAGTGAGGATCCTCTTTTTGGACTTCTCCAGTGCCTTTAACACCATCCAACCCCCTCTGCTTCGGGACAAACTAGGCAAGATAGGAGTGGACTCCCACCTGGTGAACTGGATCTTCGATTACCTCACTTGAAGATCACAGTATGTCGGGCTGAAGGACATCACATCTGGCACAGTGGTCAGTAACACAGGAGCCCCTCAGGGCACAGTGCTGGCTCCCGTTCTCTTCACCCTGTACACCTCGGACTTCTGCAACAACTCGGAGATGTGTCATGTCCAGAAGTACGCCGACGATACAGCCATCGTTGGGTGCATCCAGGACGACAGAGAGGAGGAGTATCGGAGACTGGTCAGAGACTTTGCTGCATGGTGCCACACCAACCACTTACATACAGCTCAATACCTCTAAAACGAAGGAGCTGGTCATTGAGTTTAGGAGGTCCAGACCAGGACCGTGACCAGTCCTGTTAGAGGGAGCTGAGGTGGAGGTGGTGGACAGTTACAAATAACTTAGTTTGTAGCTGGACATTAAACTGGACTGGACAACACACACCAGTCACCTGTACAGGAAGACACAAAGCAGGATGTACTTCCTGAGGAGACTGCGTTCTTTCAACATCTGCAGCAAACTTTGAAGGTGTTTTACCAGTCTGTGGTTGCCAGTGTCCTCTTTTACACCGTGGTGTGCTGGGGGGGGGGCAGCATATCCAAGAAGGACTTTCACAGACTGAACAAGCTTATCAGGCGGGCCGGCTCTGTGGTCGGCATGAAGCTAGACTCTCTGGTGACAGTGGCAGAGAAGAGGACTCTGGACAAACTGCTGGATATTATGGACAATAGTAGCCACCCTCTGCACACTGTCATCAGCATTCAGTAGAAGGCTGACGCTCCCCAAATGCCGGACCAACAGACTAAAGAACTCTGTTGTCCACCGTGCCATTGTACTCTACAACTCCTCACTGGGGGGAAGAGGGTGTAGTGTGCACTTCACAAATATGGCACTTTACTGTACTTTAATTTATTTAATTCAATCTCCGGTGTAATAACCTTATTTATTGATTGATTGATTGAATTTTTATTTTATTATTATTATTATTATTATTATTATTATTATTATTATTATTATTATTAATAATTCAATCTCTGGTATAATAACCTTATTTATTGATTGATTGAATTAATTTTTATTTTATTATTTGTTCTTACTGCTGCTGGACATATAAATTTCCCAGAGGGAGCCATCCCAAAGGGATCAATAAAGTCAAGTCTAAGTCTAAGAATCTTTCAGGTCTGTATGCTGATGTATCCACTGTGCAATTTGAATAGCCCTATGCACAAGTGAGGAAACAGGAGATAAACAAACGGATGGATAATGCAGAGTCTGCAGTGGTGAGGATTCTGCATTTGTCTGTCGTGGTAAAGAATGAACTGTGCCGAAGGCAAAGCTCCTGATTTACTAGCCAATCTCTGTTCCCATCATTACCTTTGGTAATGAGCTGTGGATAGTGACTAAAAGAACAAGATATAATGGATACCAACAGCCAATGTGAGTTTCATCCACAGGGTGTCTCAGCTTTCCCTTAGAGATCTGGTGAGAAGCAATGGAGGGGGGCTCAGAGTAGAGCTGCTATGCCACCGCATCAAGAGGAGCCAGATTAGGCAGCTTGGATATTTCATTAGGATGTGTCCGGGTCACCTCTCCGTCGAGATATTTGTGGCCTGTTCTACAGAGAGGAAGCCCAGGACATGCTGGAGAGACTCTCTCAGGTAGCCTCTGGAAGAGCTAGACAAAATTGGTACGGAGAGGAAAGTCTGGGCCTCTCTCCTCGTGAACTTCCCTTGGATAAGTGAAAGAATATGGATGACGGATGACAACCAGTGGGATGGACCAGCGATACAAATTATTCACAACTATCCAGAAAAAGAATACCATTTAAACTATCTGATATAATTTTTTTTCAAGGTATGTACATTGTAGTGTAGTGTAATGTTTCCATCCGTGCTCCCCAAGCAGTGCTGTAAATGTGTGGATAAGGTAAGACGATTCCTCAAAGCACCCTTGATACACTAACAGTACATTAACCTCCATTCACTGTTTATACAATCAATACTAGAGATAGACCGATATGCTTTTTTCAGGGCCGATACCGATTCCGATTATCGGTAGTCAAGGAGGCAGATAACCGATATTTGAAGCCGATATTCATTTGCAGTAAAAGTTAAAATGTTGGCACCAAATTTTTGAATAATGCAAACCCTAACCGTTCTTTACAATGGATTCTCACACTGCACTTTTCATTTTACATCCTTCTATCTGCAATAAGACGTTGGTGGCGGGGGGAGTTAAATGTGGGGGCCAATGTGACATTACCTTTTATAGCATTTGGGATACTTGTAGTTTTATTCTATAAATGTTAGATTTTTATATTTTGAAGTAATAGGTCGCTTGCACATGTCGTCACTTCCGCCTCGGATTTCTCGTAGTCGCCATGCTGGGTGGCCTCCATTTACGTAGCGATTCGGTCTAACACGTATCTATCACGTTTGTTTTCTGCGTTTAAAATGGTACATTGTTGCTGCATCGTTGGCTGTTCGAACAAAGCCAAGGGGGAAAATGGTCGGTCTTTTTTCCGAATTCCGAAAATAATTAGGAACCAGGGCCTGGAGACAGAGGAGTGCGGACTCCGGAGGGAAGTCGTTACTTTGGGCTCGTGTGTGTAGCGATCACTTTGTGAGCGGTAAGCTTGTTTACCTTTATTTAATGCATGAGGATTAATAACGTTTCGACCGCCCATATATGGGCAAGTTGCTTATGTTTTGGATTCATGAGCAAGCAAGTTCGGTAGTACAAGCTGGCTAGCGGACGTTAGCCGAAAGCTAACATCGAACATTTTCACCCAAGTAGTGCCAGTGCAAAGTGTTTACTGCTGAAATTGGATTGATTAGTCTTGGGCTTTTAATGCCGATAACATGTTTTTTGGTGGCAAAATGTAAACTTGGGGAAAAAAAAGAGACAGAAGGGGCTGATGCAAGAAAACAGACCCCCGGGGGTGATGCAAGAAAACAGACCCCCGGTAGCCTACACATCATGCTAAAGAACTTATTCACGGCCACCCTACTGCGGTAAAATAACCAGTCTTTCCATATTTTATTTGTTTATATATTTGTTTATTTTAACAGGTCGCCCTGCGCCCGTTTTTCTGTCCAATCATCCCGACTGGGCTCCAACATTAAAGTTGGGTCCCAAGTTACAACATCTATGTCTCAGCCCAGTCGGTGCCAAGATATGAACGTGCACAGGAGAGACAAGCAAAGAAAAGACGACTCGAAGTGGCAGAGATTGTTGCAGTTATGCAGCCAGATGGCTCCAGTAACCTGTACCCTCAAGTACTGCTGACATCATTGACTCTGGTATGCCACTCAGAATTCATTACATCATATATTGTATGCATGAGTGAATGTATGTGTTTGTTTGTGTGTGTACACGCACCTTATATTTTAGAGACATTTGGAAGTGTTTATAGAAATAAGTATTTGCCTGTAGCAATGTTCATACATTAAAAAATGCAACAAAATGTGTACATTTCTTTTACACTGACAAAAAAACTATACTACTTTACTATATTAAACCTATTACTGGTACCGTATTTTTTTTTCTTTTTTCTTTTTTTTTTTCTTTAGGGATCTCATGCCACACCGACTTGATTGCCAATGACATGATGGAAACGAAGGCGAGCATCAAAGCATTGGAGGAGGACAACATGCGACTGTTTGTTTGGCGCTAATAAAGGCAGCGTTTATACAAATTCTATTGTTGGGTTTGTTTACAAAGCTATACATAAGACAAATGACAGGATTTGACTCAATGTGCAATATGGTCCCTCTTAAAGTAATGGCATAAATCTATTATTTCTAAAAGCACAAAAAATGAAGTGAATAATGATTAGATGTAATTTCAGGGTTAAAAATTGAACTGTTAATTAATGTAGTTTATTTTAGCACAGGTGCCTACCATCCTGAGATGACGGTATGATGTAATGTTGATGGGGTAAGCAATGACTTTCATTATGCTATGTACAGAGGAAAAAGTTGCTCTCTTTTAAATTTGTTTAATGTAAGACAAGTACCAGTACTGTGTTACAGTTTTCCCAATAATCCTTGTTTCACACTTGTCACAAAACCACTGTCCTTTTGGCAGTCTAGATTGGCACACTTCAAGTGATATCATTTGATTTTACAATCTGCTGCAGCACAAAAAACTACTTTATTCCGCATCTTTGAAGTACATGAGCAAGTGGTAGGTGACAGCGGCTGAGCAGGAACACTGGAAGTCCACTGCTGATCTAGTAAATGCTCTCCCGAGCAGTTCAGGTAAGGAGGGGATTTTGGGGGAAAAAAAACTCTGGCTTTTCCAACTGGCCAAAACGAGCGATCTGGGTGGACTCGCTCAATCACACTTTGTCCACACCACAAAGTCGCAGAAGTCCGTCCAGTTAAACTCATCTGTGCCTGAATCTGAAAATATTACAAACATTGTAATGAAAATATGAAACATAGAATTAAATAAGAAACTACAAAAAGTAAAGCCATACATACCTGGTAATATTATTGGTGTTGTCGTGACAAGTGATGGGAATTGTTGCCATCCGGCACCAGACAGAAATTGGGTGTTGTGACAGCCTCCTTAACCGTGAGATCATAAGAAAAGCTGTCAGTATGCTCAGTAGTTACCATGAACACGTTTTATTGTACTGGAAACTGAAACTAAAAATACGTCCTCTGAGAGTGGTTAACCTTAACCATTTAGAATAAGTTGATTAAGTAACATGTAACTAGTGAAAGGGTAGCATTAAATTTAATTAAGCCACGGGGAGGCTGTGCAGTTACTTTTTATTCTTATACGCTCTGCCATATTTGCCTGTTATAAAATTATTAGAAAAACCACATCAGGTAAAGCCAGCTGTGCATGTAAACACAATGATAACAGGAAGCCTGAGAACAAATCAACATTTTTGTGTGCAGAATTACCAACACCATGTGGTTTACTTACGTGCAACAGCAACCGTTTCTTCTGATGCGATGTTAAAGTTTACACTCTGTATCCACCCGCTTACAAAATAATTGTAAGCCTCCAGGGATTTGTTGGCGTGTTATGGAGCATGTTGTCAACACGAGGTAGGGAAAGATGTCCAGAGATGTCACATTTGGCCAGCAAGCTTTCTCCGTCAAAAAAAAAATCACCCTTGGTCAGGACGTAATTAGGATCAATCCCGCCACACAGAGACACCTTCTGCCTGTATCGTTGTTTTTGATCTTCCGGTAAATCGTGAAAATACTGCGAAAATTACATCAGGTTGATAAGCTCTACCGTGTAACTCGCGAGTGTACCTTGTGAACCGGCGGACACCCAATATGGCGCCCGAAGGAAAAACTCCCATGATGCATTACGATGTGCAAGCGACCTATAGGAGGAACCCTGTCATTCAAAATGTGCATCAGCTGTGGCATTACTTATTACTACAGCAAAAAAAAAAAAAAAAAATTCCATGAGAAAAACTATTCATCCCTGAACACCATACAGTTCTTGTAGACCTTATTATAATTATTGTTATTGTTACCATATAGACAGTTTTGATAAGCTGAGGATCTTAAATCGAGAACAGCAATATCATGCTACTCCTCTCTACAAGAGAACTGTCAAAAGACACTTCATCATGTAGTTTAGTGCCACTTAGTATGCCCCAATCAACGCAGAAAAAGGTAGAGTAAAATAACTTGGTTATAATAATAGTAAGAATAACTTGGTTAAACAACCATTGTTGCGGTGGACCGCTGCCACTTTCTGCTGTTTAATGTGTTTTACACTTATAGACACGTGTGTGGATATGGGCCCACTATTCTCTCACTACTGTACTGTACTGTATCACTTAATGGCACAGATGTACTTGTCTAAATAATAACTGGGCTGCAACATTGCTAATTCACATTAACAAGCACTGTCTTAGCTGTCCACATGAATAGTTACTAACACACGAGAAAGTTATACAACACACCAAACATGAGCTCATTATTCAAAGTATGATGCACGTAACGAAATTACATCACTGAACATTAATTGCAGCCGACTACGGCCGTAGATGTTACATATTAGTGGCATCCATTGAGAGTATAATGTCCCAAATGACAGCAGACATGACGTGAAAAGAGAGACAAAACGAGCAAATAAGCACACTATACTTTAGTGCACTTCTCTACTAATGCCAAACATACGGAAGAGAACACGTTCGTGTAGTTAAACGGTGTTTGAGACACTTAATTAGTTACGGAGCGGACTTTAACGAGGTGCACAACGAGCTGTCAATCAAATCGACGTCGAAGCTTAAGGCACACAATGGCAAACCAGTGCGACAAATAAACACAATATAAAGTAACTAAACGCTATTTAGTGTCACTGTGGCATCTAACTGCATAATAACCGCTATGCAACAAGTAGTGGACGTGACCCAGAATGCAATGTGTGCGTCACGAGAGGTAAATATAATGACATTACTCTACTCTTAACATGGAACTAGACAATATAATAATGACAACTGTTAATATTTGGAACCTTTCTAACAAACATTATTTACTTAATTAAGTGAAAATGTGTGTGATTCCCTCCCCGAGTAGTTCAAGTAGCGAATTAGCTACTGGGTGTTAGCCTACATGCTAAGCTGAACACACCACTGTTTGCTAGCGGGGATTCAATGCAAGGCAATGCAGCTCCATTCATATAGTGCATTTAATACACAACATAATTCAATGTGTTTAGCTTATCATGGTGAAACGATCGGCGGAGTCTCTTCTCTTTTAACTTACCTTCGAAGCATGTGTCTGTCGCGTTGTGTCCGTGGGTGCGTGTGTGACCGGCTACTGTGATACAGGCATACACTACTGATTGGTTCTGGCTCTTGCACGGCTAACCAATCAAATGCTGCTATGGGCGTTACATTGCTGGAGTTGGACTCCATAACAGACAGAGACGCTCTGGGCTGCATTCGAAGCGAAAAGACGGAGTTTTAAATGGATCGCTCATATCGGCCGTCAGATTAATAAAACACACCGATACCGATATGTACCAATATGTCCAATATCGGCCCCGATTATCGGCCCGACCGATTATCGGTCTATCTCTAAAATACATTGTACTGTTAGTGTAGCATCTAAAAAAACAACAACAAAAAAACAACTAATTCTCTCTTGGAACGCTTAAACCTGAAATTTTACCCAAAAGGCAAATATTCCTCACTATGAATACTAGATTTCCATTATTGACCACACGGGGTAAAAAAAAAAAAAATCATCCAAAATCTGGGCAAATCAAAAATGCATCAGATTTCTATAGCACTTTTCTGGACACTCAAAGACGCTTCACAGAGGATACATTATTCATTCACTCACACATTCACACTCTGGTGGCAGTAAGCTACATAAGTAGCCACAGCTGCCCTGGGGCAGATCTGAAGGAAGCGTGGCTGCGTCCCCTCCAACCACCACCAAACATTCGTACCTTTCAGACACCAGTGCGAGTGACACTGGAGGAAACGTATGTGAAGTGTCTTGCCTAAGGACACAACGACAAATGACTTTTAGGGAGAGCTGGGATCAAATAGCCAACCTTCCTAATGAATTGTTGGGATTCTGGGGGTCTTCTGCGGAGATGGTTGAGTGGGCCCTTATTAAAGTAACCCCCCCCCCCCCCCCCCCCACACACACACACACACACACACACAACCACACACACACACACCTCCAAAAAAAAAAATTAATTATAAGCATGCTACAGTGGCACTTCGCATACTCGTTTGGCACAGAAGGAATTAACTTGTTAATGGCTTATTGGGTTTTTTTCTTCAATATTTTTTTTTTTTTTAGGATTTGTTGTTTATGGAAACCACATGTTAAAGGTTTTTCTGTTATTTTATGAATACATTCATGGGTTTACAAACACTCAAAACACTCGCAATGCTTTTCCATGGAAACAATATGTGACTTTTCGCTATGCATACTTTGTCCATATTTAAAATGGCATTTTTGTCATACATTTAGTTAGTAGTGTAGGAGTAGTGGGGGTGATGAAAAATGGTGGGCATACATGTGTAGAATTTTTACTTGAAGTATTCTACTACTTGGCAAAATTTGGTGAAGACGTCAAATTACTGTTCACTATTGCAGTAGGCCTATTCACATTTGTAAACGCCCACTATCTTCCATCCATCCATCCATTTTCTTGACCGCTTATTCCTCACAAGGGTTGCGGGGGGTGCTGGCGCCTATCTCAGCTGGCTCTGGGCAGTAGGCGGGGGACACCCTGGACTGGTTGCCAGCCAATCGCAGGGCACACAGTGACGAACAACCATCCACACACACACCTAGGGACTATTCGGAGCGCAATTAACCTGCCATGCATGTCTTTGGAATGTGGGAGGAGATCGGAATACACGGAGAAGACCCACGCGGGCACGGGGAAAACATGCAAACTCCACCCAGGAAGGCCGGAGCCCAGACTCGAACCAGAGTCCTCAGAACTGGGAGGCGGACGTGCTAACCACTCGATCACCGTGCCGTGCCCACTATCTTGTCATGGTTAATTGCCTTTGCTTGTGCATTTAAAACACATCCAGCGTTTCCATGACAACACCTGTACCTTAACTGTACAAACCAGGCTGTGATCAAAAAGACATTAGAATTCCTATACATTTATTGAACAAATCAATGTTGTTCATTGTTGCCATGTTCATTTGGACCTGCACTTGCTAATGCACTGCACTTACTGCACTTGCAAATTTTGACAATAGACAGACATGTGTTCTGTAAGTCTTTAAAGGGAATGTCTTGGTTTACATACACTGTGATTGCCATGACTACCATTCCTCTTCCTCTGTGCCTTCTTAAAATGTCACAATTAGAACGAAGATGATGATGAAGAAGAAGAATGGTAGAGGGAAGATTCTCAATAACAAGTATCTAAAAGACTTTTGAATCCACCAGAATTGTATCTTGTGATGACAATGCAACCCAGAATTGTAGTTAAGGTACCGGTAAACTGTTTTAAGGTACAACTGTTAAAAAAAAAAAAAAAAAAAAAAAAGGTAGTTCATAGTTGCCAAATTATTGTCCGCTTCCGTGCTGATGAGTGAGCACTGTGCTCCTCTCATCTGAATTCGGTATTTAATTTCACTGGCTGCTTATTTTGTGGCACTGTGAATAACCGAGCGGTACATTTGAACACTGTTCTGACTTTCCGAAAGGTCTCAGTAAAGCAGAGCGCTCGGAGCGTATTTCAGGTACACCTACAGTACGTGTGCTGCTGGAGTGCAGTGCGAGTATAAATGCAGCCTATAATCAGTATCAGCTCGGTATTTACTGGATTTTTCATATGGTATTTTATTAGTTAATTTTGTTAGTGTTTAGAAGGTATCCATGTGTGGTGGTCCATAATTGCTCAATAGAGGCCTATATCTCCACCAAAAAAACGAAGGAAAAACAAAGTCAAATTGTACTTCACAGGTTTCACCAGCTAGTTTCTGGAACATAATCCCAGCGATAAACGATGGAACACTGCATAGCAACAATCTCTTTGACAACTTCAATCCGGCTTCTGCTCCTTTCATTACACTGAAACTGCTCTGATCAGAGTTGTTGATGACTTGCTAATCACTGCACACCCTGGATCAGCATCCCTCCTCTTACTTCTTCATTTAAATGCAGCTTTTGATACCATCACAGTTTGCTTTAGACCATTTAAAAAACTATGTTGGGGTACGCGGGCAGGCACTCTCATGTTGGTTTTGATAATTCTTTGTCTAAATATTCTGCAGTCGTCTCGTGTGTACCACAGGGATCGGTCCTTGCCCCATGTTGTTTTTTTATTTACATGCTCCCTTTGGGTAAGATCATTTCTCAATACATTTTTTTTAACTACCATTGTTATGCTGATGATACACATATTTACTTGCCTCTGCAGTCAAATGGTCACTCCCAAATCCAGAATCTAGAGGTATGAGCATGCAATATTAAAAGTTGGATGTGTCATAATTTCCACATGCTAAATACTGCAAAAACTGACTTAGAAGGCATTTGGCCGTCAAACTACAAACACCTGTCGGCAAACTCAGTCCTCGGGGGCCGGAGTCCTGCAGGTCCTTCTCCAACACGCCTGATTCATATACTACAATCAGTTCATCAGCAAGCTCTGCATAAGCCTGATAACGATCCTGCTCATTGGAATGACGTGTGTTGGAGAAGAAAAACATCCAAAACCTACAAGACTCCGGCCCTCGAGGCCTGGAGTTGCCCACCTCTGTTCTACATGCTCTTGTGTCTTCTGGACTGGATTACTGTAATGTTCTTCTCTCTGGCCTCCCTAACTGTGCCACGAGAAGTCTTCAGTTTCTTCCAAATTCAGCCACGAGAATCCTGACTAGAACAGTTACACTCACATAACGACTGTCCCTGGTTGCCTATTCGGGCTCGAGCTGATTTTAAGGTTCTAATCCTAACATTTCAGGCATCAAATGGTCTGGCTCCATCATATCTGTCGGTACATTCCACCACGCCCCCATCGCTCTTCAAATTCACACCTTCTTGTCATCCCTTTAGTCAATAAAGAGTCTGTTGTAAGGCTTTCTCCTACTGTGCCCCTTGTTTATGGGATCGTTTCCCACAAGATGTTAAAGGAGCCACCTCCACCAATTTTTAAATCCCGTCTTAAAACATACCTTTTTACTCAGTACTTTGGCACGGTTTAGTTTGATCATTGTCCTTTTGTGTTTAGCTTACTATTATTATGAGTTTCTTTTGGGGGGTTTTGTACGTGTTTTTGAAGTGTTTCAGTTATGTGTGGTTTTTATTGTTTTTAAGTGTATCAGGACCATTGTCCATGGTGATTTTGCACTTTAAATGATTGATTGATTGATTGATTGATTGATTGATTGATTGATTGATTGATTGATAATACTACCTCTCAATATTCTCTAATTACTATTAGTTTATGGCACTGTCGCCTGAATGCGTTTGTAGAATAATAATTCCCCCCCCCCCCCCCCCCCCACCGCTCTTACCCCACCCCCAGTATTTAGAGCATACTCTGGGAAAACAATGAGATTTCCAAGATAAAGGACTTGCATTTTCAATCCAGCAAAATACAGATTGAAATACCATTTACTTAAGGAATGCTTTCTCCAGCCATTACCGGGGGCTCTAGATCCATATCTTTGTGTCTGCAAAGACAACTTTCTGAGACTTGTACTTTTTTTATTATGGTCAAGATTTTTCTTTTTCTTTTTTGTTTTTTGTTTTGAGGAGATAGGATGAAGATCAGTTACAAAGCTATATGCATATCTTAAAAGATTGGGTATTATGAGCGTGTGTTGTTATTATTATTATTATTATTATTATTATTATTATTATTATTATTATTATTATTATTAATCACATTTGTGGTCCGATTAATTGATCGCAATGGGAAATTTTGTTTTGAAAAACTGAAATAAAATTGGACCAGCATCAAGCTACCGATTATGGTTGATCTTTCAAGCACCGGTGTACTTCTAATACTGGAATTTACCATACCTTCTGCTCTTCCTGGATGTTGTTCCTAAACTTCACAGAAGACAGCCCTCTCACACTTAAATAGGTTCAAATGCAACAAGAGGCTTCCCATTTGAGCTCACATGCGATCAATAGTGAAACAGGTTTTAGCAAACCTCAGACAAGCTATATCTTGATTTTTCACCGCTGCAGTGTGACAATTGCACTGTATGATGGCTCAATATCTTGAGGGCCAGGAAAGCACCCGGGATATGTCCGATAATGACAGAGGCAAGGAAACAGCGAGGTGTTGGAGAATCTGTTTTTGGCTCTTGTTGATCCCAAGGCTAGCAACAGTAAGAGCCAAATAACATTTCATTTGTGAGTCAAGACAAAAAGAGAATGACATTTTGAAAGTGCTGCACTTGGGTATTGTTTTACAGCCTAGTCAGACATCTACTGTGTCATGACTGGATGTGAGGACTTGTCATTTCTTTAATGAGTTCTTGTGATTAACTAACTGGCGTAAGGTAACACATGAGTGATATATTGAAAGAGCAAATGAAAATATATCTTTGTAGATTTTATGGCAGTAAATGGTCAGTGACCAAAAAAAAGAGCTGAAATACATTGGAACTTAGTTTTTGCATGTTCAGGTCTGGCCAGTCCTTTCACTGTGCATCATAAATCAAACATCCATCCATCCATCCATCCATTTTCTAGACCACTTATTCCTCACAAGGGTCGCGGGGAGTGCTGCAACCTATCTCAGCTGGCTTTGGGCAGTTGGCGGGGTACACCCTGGACTGGTTGCCAGCCAATCGCAGGGCACACAGAGACGGACAACCATCCACACTCACAAGCACACCTAGGGACAATTCAGAGCGCCCAATTAACCTGCCATGCATGTCTTTGGAATGTGGGAGGAGACTGGAGTACCCGGAGAAGACCCACGCGGGCACGGGGAGAACATGCAAACACATGGAGGAAAATATATTACCAAGCGGGCTGGATCGGTAAAATCTAGAGATGTAACGATAATCACAATATCGTGATATCACAATATTAAGACCACATATATCATCGTCGTCATGTCACAATATTAAAAGCTGCCCATCTTTTTAAAAAGTCAGGTTGATTTCCATTTGTGCAGTTCTAGCACACTCTGGTGGATAGTTTTTTTACTACAGTTTAATTTACATAGGGTATGTTTTGGCCCGGGCGGTGGTCGAGTGGTTAGCACATCCGCCTCCCAGTACTGAGGTCTCAGGTTCGACTCAGGTTCGAGTCTGGGCTCCGGCCTGGGTGGAGTTTGCATGTTCTCCCCTTGCCTGTGTGGGTCTTCTCCGAGTACTCCGGTCTCCTCCCACATTCCAAAGACTTGCATGGTTAATTGGGTGCTCCGAATTGTCCCTAGGTGTGCTGGTGAGTGTGGACGGGTGTTCGTCTCTGTGTGCCCTGCGATTGGCTGGCAACCAGTTTAGGGTGTCCCCTACCTACTGCCCAGAGCCAGCTGAAATTGGCTCCAGCACCCCCCGCGACCCTTGTGAGGAATAAGCGGTCAAGAAAATGGATGGATGTTTTGGCCCTTCTATGTTTAAAATCCTTGCTATTGGTCAGATGAAGGGGAACGTAATATGCTTGTGAACGAAGTCACTATGTGGAGGAACTCAATATGTGCGTGCATTATCAAGTAAGTGATGCAATATTAAGTCTTATTAGAGATTGGAGGTTGTTTATATGCATTGCTGTAATGTACAAAAGCACACTATTGTGTTTTTGTTTTTGTTTTGTTTTTTAGTATAACATTTTTTTATATTATATTTATATAATATTTAACCTTTTTTTTTGTATTGCCAACCTCCCCACAATATTGTGATAATTATCCTATCGTGACCTTCATATCATGATAATATCGTTTCGTGATGTTTGGCTATTGTTACATCCCTAGTAAAAGCATTGTAAAGTATATAATTTTTTTTTTAAAAATTGCCGTCAATTATACGCAGATTTTCGGTATCTGCGTGCAGCCCTAAATTGCAGGACGCAACTGTAAATGTAATGTCCCAAAAAATAACACAAATGCAAATGGAACGCGCCAACGCATCGTTTTTATATTTTCTAAACTAACTGTAAATTGTGTAAAATAACATCCAGAGCAATTCCATGTACAAGTTACATTGCTCATCTGAGATTTGCTTGTGAAATTTATGAATGTGGCCGGCTGATTAAGTGGTCCGACGTTATCTGGAAAGTTCAATGAGTTATATGACTACATTACTTCACCTAACTGAAGCATGTCTATCTTGAATAATGGTGATTGTGTCTCATAAGAGTGGCATGAACTGCATCGTCGTCTTCGCCTATTCTGTTCAGCCCTGCTCCTCTTGGGTCAACTGATCAGCTCTTTCTAGCCATTCGAGTGCCTCATTGTCTCTTCTGTCATGGTTCTGTTGTCTCTCACTGCAGTTCCGGAGTGTGGGAGGAGGCGGCGCCAACATCGCAGGCAGAGGCCTGCTCCCACACCTGGGGCTCATCAGCCTGATGAGCCAACCACTTATTTAACCAGCACCTCCTTTGGTTCTGTGCCGGAAGATTCCCTTGACATACCTGCTACGTTTGCTTGTCTCCTCCTGCCACACCCTTGGGTAGTCAAGTTCCTGTTCTCTGGCTTGTAGTGGTTTTTGTTTCCCTTTCTACCAGTCTATTAAGATGACTCTTTCTGTTGCTACTTTGGTCCCTAGCGTTTTATGTTGCTACTTTGCGCTTTAGTGTTTTCTCGTCCCTGAACAAGGTGTTTTTTGTTGCTACTTTGTTTTCTAGAACTTTTCCCTGAGCAAGGTGATTTTCTGTTGATAGTTTTGTGAACAAAAAACTGTGGACTTTGTCTCTCGCTCTGCATCCTGGGTCCTGGCCTTGCTTTGCCTCACGGCACCACAAAATCTTCAGTCCTTTTGTATTTCATCTGATCTGTTTTTCTTAGTCATTGTTGAGTATTTTTTTCGCTAAGTTTTTTTTGTGTCTTCATCCTGTTGGATGCCTCATGACATGCAGCTGAGACCAAGGCTTTTGTCACGTCACATTTCACTCTAGAATGCATTTTGAGATTTCAATGTATGCTGCACAGATTTAAATGAACCCTGTGCCCTTTTGGAGCAAAGCAGTCACTGAACACAAGTGAGCTTTTACAAGTGTTTATCAAAAGTTACAAGTTTCATTTTTGAGCCACAAAGCTGGTGTGACTTCTATTAAAAGTTTTGTTCCATCTATTCAGTGGCCATTCTTTTAGGCTTCTCGGTATGCATTTTTGCAAAATTGTAATCCTGTTCAGGTACATGTATTTATTTTTAACATAAGGGTGCCAACAATTAAGCCAATGTTTTCATATGGATTTGAAATTCAATCTCTATTCTTTGAGTCAGTGCATTTGTGTATGTGCAAGTGATACTGCAATTGCCATTATGTCAAACGCCATTCAGGAAAACTGGAGTATAAAAACAAAAGTCACTTTTCCAGACAACTTCTTGTGGGGTGAGAACAACGTCCAAAAATACGGAGCACAAAATATTAAGCTTAGACTGCCCTAGTCCGCTTCCTGCTTTTATGTGGCTGTCATTTCTGTCACGTATTGCTCAATGACAACGGCACTTTTCATTGTACACCCAAACCTCAATGCCATATTTAGTCTTTTCAAAGTTTCCCCATCCATTGCTAATCATCTTATCACTAAAACAGTTTAGAAATACCTATTAAATAATTACAAATACATTCACTGTAGCCTAATTGTCATGACTCGGGTCATGCCGGAGTAATGTTTGGGTCTTGTCTCATGTCTGGGGTCACGCCTAGGTTAAGTTTGAGTAGAGTTCATGACTGTGCGCCAGAGTTCACGACCCGTTACGTGTCTGTTTTTGTATTGATGTAACAGCATCCAGTTTCAACTAGTTTCAGGCTATATGATGTCTGGACTATGTGATGTCAGGAATCTTTTATGCTATATGTTTGTTGTCATTAACTATCTGTATTTACTGGGTTAACAGCCAATCAGAGAATTCCATGTCAGTACTACTACTCACATGTCTAACCACAACCAATGAGATTGACTGACTGTCTAATTAAGAGTCTGAGAATTGTGTGTATTTTGCCGGATTATTGATCACTGTCCTCTGTGCTTCTCCGCAGCCCAAGGGAGCTTTGCGTCTCGTGATTGTCGATGCATTCTCGTTGTTTTTCGTTTAGTCAAGTTTTGTGAATAAATAGTTAAAACCTTATTTGTGTCTGCGTTTTGGGATCCAACCTTCAGCACACAACACTAATCACATTTGACTGCCTTCATTATACTGTATAATTCTCATAGAAACTAGTGTTGTGTCGGTCATGACCGATTCGTTCTTTAGAATGAATCTTTTCAGTGAACGTCAGTGAACGGGTCACGTCTTGAAGTGATTCGTTCTCTTCTCAGTTCATTTGAGAACAGTCACGCTCATGCCGTCAGTCTTCGCGAACGACCAATCAGAAGCTAGCGTCAGATGTGGGCGAGATTTTACTACACATGCAGCCTCACTACTGTTGTTCAGGAACGAGTCACTGGGGAAGCTTCCCGTTCGCGAGACGTGAACGGATCAATGAGTGAACGAGTCAGTGGGTGAACGTGTTGCCATTTCCGGTTCACGAACGGATCGGTAAGTGAACGAGTCAGTGGGTGAACGTGTTGCCACTTTCGGTTCAGGAACGAACGATTCAGTGAATGAGTGTTGCGGCTGTTGCCATTTCCGGTTCGTGAACGAGTCAGTGAGTGAACGTACTACCGCCATTTCCCATTCGCGTACGATTCATTGAGTGAACGTACTCCCATACCAGTTCAGTGAGTGAGTGATTGTAGTCTTGCCAGTTGCCACGAGTGATTCACGATTTGCCAAGGAAGGAACTACTCACAGAAACTCCACTACTTCCGTGTGTCATGATCCTGCTCTCAGTGCTGTTTGTTTTTCTCCTCCCCAGTTGTGAGTGGGCGTTTCCTTCAGCACCACACCTGGGGTGCATTTCCTAATCAATTAGTGGACTTGAAAAGGACTCCTGGCACAGCAGTCCACTATCGGATTATTCCTTGCTCACTGCTACTAGCGACAAGAATTCTCTGCACCCTTTTTGATTCATAGCAACGTTCATAGTCATAGTCTTGTAAGATATTGTTTTTGTGTTTATATTTACGTGTGAGTATATCCACAGCATTTTTGGTTATAATTGATTGGTGGCATATTTGCCTTGTTCTATTTTGTATTTACTCCCTTGCATACTTTTTGCAAGCGTTTTCTGTTACTCCTTTGTACCTTGCCTTTTGCAAGTATTTTTCGTTTCGTGTTTTTCTCCAGCCTTTGTGCTTGCAATTTTGGTTACTTATCCTGGTTGTGTTTGCCAGCGCTTTCTGTTAAAGTTTTCCATGAGTTCTTCTGTAAATAAATTTCTAAATTGTATTTTCCTTTCTGGGCCTGCCTTTTTTGGGATCCTCTTTCTGTCGACTGAGGTCGACGTGACACCGTGCTGGCGGGGACAAGCTTTCATTATTATGTTTCTCCAAGCTAACAGCTAATGTGGTGTCCGTCCACATACTGGACTGGGGGCAAGCGCATAAAAACAAAATAGAGTGAGTGACAGTCTCTCTCTCACCAGCACATGACGGTGTGCCCCGCGCTGCAGAAGCGGGGATATGACGTTGTTGGGGTTATCTTTAACGGATTTATTATCCTCTCTGTGTACTGTGGGTGACGTCTACTGTAATTATTATTATCATTATTATTGTCATCATTATTATTAATACAGTTGAAAGCACTTTTTTTTTCTTTTTTTTTTTAGGGGGGGGTTTGAACGATTCGGTGAACGAATCTTTTGAACGGTTCTTTGAAATGAACTGATTCTAGTGATTCAGTTCACCTAAAAGAACTGTAATCTCCATCACTAATAGAAACTCCGTTCCAACAATAATCCACAGTTGGACCTTTTAATTTTTACATTTGCTTTTTAACAATCATTATTATATGCATAAAAAAAGTGTACTGGTATGTAGTGGAGCAGCATATGTAGCTGCAGTCATATTCATAATTTTACATCGAATGCGAAAACTATTCTGTGGCTCAAGCAACTAAATCAGCAAAGCAAACAAATACAACTACTGCTATTAATAGACAACACAAATCATCTATACCATGTATCTGACAATCATTTCAACCTTCCACCACACTGTGCAGGCAGTGGGTGGTGCTTCAGTGAGCTAACATATGGAATTCACTGTGGCAGGAAATAAACTGAGGAAGATGAAGAATACTGTAATTGAAGTGTGATTGCAATCCCTCCAGGGGCTACAGTTTATTAATGTGTCACTTCCAATAAAGCTCTAGGTGTTCAGATTTTGGTTGTCATGGAGATTTCAGTCACTCCTGAAATGGAGGCAAAGGTTAGAGTGTCGCTGCATAATTGCGCAAAGACAGAGGGCAACCGTGTTTCTGCCACTCACAGTAGATACTAATAACAGACACAATAGACAGTTTTAATTCACGTCTAATATTTTTTCAAATTTTACAGTGCTGAACACATTAATTAGACCACCTGCCAAGAGACCACCCAGCTTCATGAATTGCTCTTTTTGCAGGCCGTTTCATTTTATTTGAAGCTCTTTTCCATTTTGAGTAGTAATGGGTAATTCCAAACTGAGCTCACCTTTTTGTAACCAACTTTGTGCTATCTTGGTCAGAAAATTAATAAAGCATACCATTAGGAATGCAAATTATTATTAATAATAATAATAATAATAATAATCTCTTAACATGCCAACTTGTATTTTTTAATTACATAACGTTTAGGGGTGTGCTCAGAAAATCGATACGGCAATATATCGTTGCTAGCCTCATTGCAATACATGTATCGATGCGCAGGCGTCAGAATCGATATTGCTTGTTAACTTTAAATAGGCAGTTAACGTTTGCCTTTGCAGCTTGCATTGTACCTAAAAAATAAAAACCAGCAGCGTCTTTAAAGTTAATTGCCTTCAATGAATGCAAAAATAGATCACTAGTGATTGGACACTGTATCTTGCTAAGAAAAATTAAAGCAGAGGAAGAATATCAACATTTATTTACTTATAAAATTAACATGGCGCATGTGTCTTAATGTACCAATTTCCCTATATTTTGTTTAAAACACGAAATAGAATGTGTTACATGAAAAAAAATGCTGTTTTTATTCCCCAAATATTTCAGATAAGCACATTTTAGAGCTGTAATTTTAATACTTTGATATTTTTGCTCATATCGGCGCATGCCTATTAATAAATTTTCCCAGTGTGTCTGTGAAAACTGCTCCTTGCTCTGCTGTTCGTACACATTTAGACCAGGCATGCCGCTTGGTGGTAAACCAGAAGAGCTCCTCACCAAGAAAAACATTTTTGTCATCGAGCATCGCCTTGAAGATCATGTATTGGGATACATATGTATCGCGATACGTATCGTACCGTGACCCCTGTATCGTGATACGTATCGTATCGTGAAGTTGGCGGCAATACCCAGCCCTACTGTGCGTGCATATTGGCGCAAGGACCTGTTTTCTGTAGAAATTAATACTTATGCCTCTGGTACCTAAGAAGGCCTCAATACTAATGTGATAATTTGTTTATTTATTTATTTATTTATTTATTTATTTATTTGACAAACTATGTCTATGGCAAATTAAGAATTTGGTAAAAAAATAAAATAAAATAAAAAATCACAGTTAAAGAAGTTTTGAACACCATTTTGATGCCTTGAATCATATTTAATTACTATAAAATTAGTAAAAAAAGAAAAGAAAAAGATGCTAATCGGCATTTAGCAAAATGTAGGCGCACACTGGCAGCCACACTTCAGTCAGTCTGCCCCAGGGAAGCTGTGGCTATGTATGTAGCTTACCACCACCAGAGTATGAATATGTGAATACATGAATAATGTATCCATTGTGAAGCATCTTTGAGCGTTAAAAAAAAAAAAAAAAAAAAAAAAAAGCACAATAAAAATCTGATGCATTATTATGCAGGCTACGATAAAAAAATTTAAAAAAAAATCTGATCACAAACTGGCCAAAAGGAGACTTGTTGTTTTTCTACTCTCTCTTCTACTAACAGCTAACTTCAAACATGTACAACAAGATGAAATAAAACTATTCACCTTCAGTATATGAAATGCCAAAGTGAAGTGGTTTGTTTGGAGAAGATGATGTTGTCTGGTT
Source organism: Festucalex cinctus (assembly GCF_051991245.1). Taxonomy (NCBI): domain Eukaryota; kingdom Metazoa; phylum Chordata; class Actinopteri; order Syngnathiformes; family Syngnathidae; genus Festucalex; species Festucalex cinctus. The sequence continues at coordinate 5,609,721 of NC_135421.1, read as the reverse complement.
ATTTTTGGTTTTGTTATTATAATTGTATGTATTGTTTATATATTTTGTTTTATGCACGTTTTTTTTTTGTGTGCATCAGTTGTACAGCTTGTCAATGTATTTATTATCCGTATTTGCTTTCATTTTATCTTGTTTTATTCTGCCTTCTGTAGCCAGGTTGGCATTGGAAAAAGAGAATCTAGCCGTACCGAGAGAATAAAAAAAAAAAATCTTCTTGGAATGTGAATGCTAAATGTGGAATTTACCTCATATTCTATATTTAGTGCCTGAGCTGGGCGGTGAAACAATTGAGTGAGCTGGTGAAATGTGATTGGAACTTGCTGTTGAGTTTGCTTTTGAGGTGAAGTCATTTCCCGGTTCTGCCGGCAGTCCACCCAGATAACAGCATGCATGTTTTTCTTAAGGAAGTGGCACAATGACCAAAGTCATTAGCTTTCACAGGTGGTTTCAGTCGGGGGGGTTTTCCTCAACGAGGGAAAAACTAGCATGAAATTGTTCAGTCCAAGCACAGGTTACTTTTAGATCTTTCATTGTGACATTAGGCACAAGTATATGTTACACTGTTCACTAAATCATCCATGTTTTTTTTTGTTTTTTTTGGTGAAAGTCATCTTTGTTGAATTCTTGCTCTCTTTGGGTCGCATGCAAATGCTGAAATTAAAAAGTATTATTAACTCATTCAGACTCCGGTTCAAGTCCAGGCTCAGGCCTTCCTGGGTGGAGTTTGCATGTTCTCCCCGTGCCCGCGTGGGTCTTCTCCGGGTACTCCAGTCTCCTCCCACATTCCAAAGACATGCATGGCAGGTTAATTGGACGTTCTGAATTGTCCCTAGGTGTGCTTGTGAGTGTGGATGGTTGTTCATCTCTGTGTGCCCTGCGATTGGCTGGCAACCAGTCCAGGGTGTCCCCCGCCTACTGCCCAGAGCCAGCTGAGATAGGCGCCAGCACCCCCCGCGACCCTTGTAAGGAATAAGCGGCCAAGAAAATGGATGGATGGATATTAAGAGGTGTGAATAAGAGATTAAATGCAGGAAATGTATAACAAATGTACATCCTCACATCCAGTTTTCCAAGCTGAGAGGTCAGCAGTCAATTAAAGCGGATAACCATTTGCATCAATGGAATATTACGTACAGGTTGAAATGAGTGAAGAGAACTCCACACAGAAAGGGCTAAGCTAAGAATCTCCCAGTCTACGGACAAACTCGTCGCACTCAATTTTACTTGATCCATCCATCCATCCATCCATCCATCCATCCATTTTCTTGACCGCTTATTCCTCATAAGGGGGTCGCGGGGGGTGCTGGTGCCTATCTCAGCTGGCGCCGGGCAGTTGGCGGGGGACACCCTGGACTGGTTGCCAGCCAATCGCAGGGCATACTTGATTCATTTTGCCCTAAAAATGACCATTAAAACTCATTTGTTCCCAATAACGTGTAAATATGTTTTTTGTTTTTTTTGTTTTTTTTGTGCTACAGCATGCAGAAGACTTTGACACAGCCTCTCAACTGCAAAGAGCGGTTGCAGAAATGGTTATTACACAAACGGCCAGCAGTTGGCAGCAGAGCAAAGGAGATCAACCAGTGCTATGTAGAAAAAAAAAGCTAAATTACTTACAATTTTGAATAGATTTGTGAAAACTGATGAAACTTAGCTCTCTTCTAATGCTAATTGCTGCAAAACGGAAACAGATAGAAACATACTTTTTTTTTTTTTTCCCGATGAAAGAAGAGACTTTAATCTTTCTTTTGATAGGTTCCATGCTTTTATAGCAATTGAACACAATATTCTGTGGGCCTTGCAAAATCAGTCAAAATCCAGTAAAACAGCCGGGAGCGAACGGTATTGTTTCTGTGAAAATGGCTGGGAGTCAATGAGTTAAGAAACAATGTTGTCTGACTAAATCTGAGTGTCCCTGACTTATTCAAGTAACAACATTATGTTGCTGTATCATGATATCGTCCCATACACGTTTCCTCGTACCAGCATACTCATGGGTGTGTTATTACCATAATCCATTTTATATCAAAAAGCACAATTTATTACCCCTTCCCTTCTTATGCGTTCTCACAGCCTTGTTTCCCCCCAGGGCATGATGAGGAATAGAAAAGCAGAAAGGATTAGGTTACCAGGAAATTGAAAAGGTGCAAAAGCATGCAGAGATACGGGGTTACTGCGGTTTACATCACACATACTGATGAGGATAACATATGTGTTTAAGACTTGAGACAGTCCTGAATATAGTTTGATTGAAAGTGGTGAGTGATACCTGCAGTTAAATGAGTGTGCTATGTCTGTGTCTGTAGTGTGTGTGTTAAGGCCCAGGAGTATTTGGGATAGTAATAGAATTTTTTGGATTTTGCCTGAATACACCACCATAATATGTATTAAATAACTGCCCCAAATTTGGTCTAGTTGTGCTTTGACTGGGCATGGGCCTATAGTGGGCTTCGTTGTTGGGCCCCACTTGGGCAATAGGTGGACGACAGATGGGCTAAACTAAGAAATGTGATGTGGCTGGACTTCACTGCAAAATATTCTATTTTTGCACAATAACATCATGGGCAATGGAGCTTACTCTCTGGGCTATATTTCTTTACAATTAAGTAAGATTTTCTTTTTGAACAAAAAATGCACAAAAAAATATATACATCAACTTAATATGTATTCGGAATATTAATGGACCATTTCATACAATTTTGATGGCACATGATTAAAGGGATACTTATTTAGCCATTTTTGGCAGTCAAACATTAATATTTTGCCTATAACAAATAAAATGTTTTCATTATTTTTCATGTACAATTAGTACCTTTATAAACACATTTTGCAACTTGCTGTCGACTGAAAATGACATCACAAGGGCACAAGTAACCAATCACAGCTCAGCTTGTGAATGTCACATGACCAAATCTAGAAAACAGGTGAGCTGTGATGGGTTAACTGAGCCTTTGTGATGTCATTTTCAGTCGACAGCAAGTTGCAAAATGTGTTTTTAAAGGTACTAAATGTACATGAAAAATAATGAAAATATCAAATTAATTACAGACAAAATATAAACTTTTTATTGCTATAATGGGCTAAATAAGTGAAGTATCCTTAATATTCAAACCTAGAAGAAAGTGCTGTACAGCATTCTGAAAAAAAGATTTGGGAAAACACCTCCCCCTTTGAGACAATTAAAAGAAGCAACATTTTTCCACCTCAACAAGTACTTCAGGCTCCAGGTTCATTTGAGTTGGAAAATGAATAATTATGTTTGATAGTGATGGAACACTGACAATTTGTTGTTCTTTGGCCTTCAGTAATAATACAAAAAGGTAATTGTTGTATTATTGGTCTTCTTGTTATTAGAGCTTGTAAGAAAATACTGTGTGGCATGAGTGTGGAAGGAGCCATTATGGGTACAATCAGGAACAACATAATCAGCCCAGTGGTCCCCAGATGGGAGAACGTTTGATTGCCCATGTGGGTTTTAGCTAGGGCCCATATGAGGCAGCAATGAAAAACGACAATACAAAACTATAGCTCGGACATGTGTTGTACATACATTCAAGTTTATATTTCATGTTTTAGAAGTGCTCAATATGGCCACCGCCGGCAGCACGGACATCAAGCCGAGAATTCCTCCCAAACGTCAGGATGAAGAGAGAGTGAGGTCTGTAGCACCTCTCCTACCAATTCAGCGCTGAGGCACGTTTTTTTTTTTTTTTTCAGATAAGCTTAAACCCCAAGATGTCAATGGGGCGGTGCTCCAACATGTTGAAAAATGAATCATTGAATAACAGCTGCATTAAACAACATGGTGGACTGCGACATCCTGAGGTTTGGGAGGAATTCTCCTGTCGGCTTGATGTTGTCTGTCCTGCTGGTGGTAGCCTCAATAGGCACTTGTAAAATGTGAAATAAAACTTGAAGTTATGTACAACACTCATCCAAGCTAGAATGTTCTATTGTTTTTAATTTTTGGACTATCACTGATCAGCCCATCACTGATCATAGAGATCAGTGATGGGCTGATATCACAGTAAACAAATTTATAACGTCTACTTTATCATGTGGCTGTATAGCTCAGTGGTTCGGGTGACTTTGGTTCCATGGTACATGATGCATTTTATGCTTACATCTGCATAATGGAATAAATAAATATGAGAGCAGAGTGTTTTTATTTATTGTTTGACATTTAATTAGATTTTTATATTTATTTTTGTATTAATTTTCACATGTATTCATATATATATATATATATATATATATATATATATATATAAAAAACATTATATTTTAATTTTTTATTTTTTATTTTTACTTTTAATTATTTATTAGTTTGTTCTTATTCTATAGCCTTTAATTGACGTATTTCATTTTTGAATGATATTTTTTTTATATCAGTTTTTTTTTCCCTTTTATTTATTTTGGTATCTTTGGTCCTCCATACCAGAAGCGCTGACTTGTCTGTGGAATTTTCACCGTGGAGACAGAAAATATCGTGCAAACGCCACGAGGAAATCAATGTATTTAAGTTAGTCTCGTTTAGTGAGTGGGATGGCGCCACACATGCAAGTAGTTCCTGTCCTCAAAAGACCCCTTGTGAATAGCGTATACGCAGGAGACAAACCAATGCCCTGTTCAAGATATTCCAAATGTGTTTATATAACCAAGAATTTGGATTATGAAATGGGTAACCAAGGGGTCTTATTCGGGTTTTAAAAGGGTTAGTAGTTGCATGTAAACTAGGGGTGGGACGATACGGGTAAACCATGATTCAATGCTGTGATATTTGGATCACGATAGATAATATCACGATACAAGATATCTAAGATTAATATATTATAAAAAAAAAAAATTGCATTTATTCAATGCCAAAACTTTGTACTATGTACAAAGTTCTGCATAGTGCCTCACTGCCTCTTCGCCTTATAACTGTAAACATTAGAAAGTGAGACACATTAAAGTGCATAAACATGCAAACAAAAAAACTGCGCAACTGGACACATTAGGCAAGGCAAGGCAAGTTTATTTGTATAGCACATTTTCATACACAAGGCAACTCAATGTGCTTTACACAAGGAAAGACAACACATAAGCATCAAGAAACAGTAGTTAACATTCAGAGAAAGAAAAATAAATTAAAATAAATTACAAAATTTACTAAAAATAACATACAATAACAATCTTAAAACATTATTCAACAAACTTTAAAACATTTAACATAAGGAAGTTTAAAATAAAACAAAACAAAAAAAAAACACTTAATTAAAGCTGTTTAAAAGTCCCTAATCAAAGGTATCTGAAAAAAGCAAAGTTTTTAACCTGGATTTAAAAGCATTTACACTCGGGGCTGACTTCACTTCTGTTGGTAGCCTATTCCATCTGTGTGCAGCATAATAGCTAAATGCAGCTTCACCATGTTTGCTTCGAACTCTGGGTTCCACTAGTTGGCCCAAGTCTGTAGATCTCAGAGCCCTGCTGGGCTTGTACTCAATCAGCATTTCTTGGATATATTCAGGACTTTAAAATCGATTCTACAGCTGACAGGGAGCCAGTGTAAATCCTTAAGTACTGGAGTAATATGTTCTGATCTTTTTGTTTTGGTCAGAACTCGAGCTGCAGCGTTCTGAATGAGCTGCAATTGTCTCATGTTCTTTTGAGAGAGTCCAGTCAGAAGACAGTTACAGTAATCTAGTCTGCTGGAGATAAAAGAATGGATAAGCTTCTCTTGGTCTGCTTGAAGCATGCAGTCCTTCAGTCTGGATATGTTTTTCAGCTGGTAAAAGGCTGTTTTAGTGATGAATTTAATATGATTGCTGAAGGTCAGGTCTGAGTCTATTAGTACCCCAAGATTTCGAACTTGATCTTTAGTTTCTAAAGACAGTGACTCAAGCTGTTTTTTAACAGCAATCCTCTTTTCTTTATTGCCGAAAACAATGAGCTCCGTCTTGTTTTCGTTCAGCTGAAGGAAATTTTGGTTCATCCAGTTTTGAATTTGCTCTAGAGAATGACACAATACGTTAATAGAACTGCTGTCATTTGGGGACATTGATAAATACAATTGTGTGTCATCTGCATAACTATGGTAGTCAACATCTGCGTTCTGAAGCATTTGATCCAAAGGTAACATATACATTACATCGATATCTACCGTCAGTGTAGCGATAATTTATTGCAACAGAGCGCAACAATATATTACAATATCGATTTTTTTCTCCTACCCCTAATCTCAACGTAGTCCATGTCTACCAGCTATTACCATGGGAACCGTCTGCCCCCTGTCAAATAAAATGGATGAGCTATCGTCATTGATCCCCATCAATATCATCTGTACCTGTAACTGCAAGTGTGTCGGAATCCATTGAAGTTAATTCTCACAGTATGCGCTCAAATATCTGTAGTCAAATACATTACGTCTGTGGTGTGCTCCACAAACTGAATGTGTGCCACTGTCTTTGATAAATGGTTAAGAACACCACCAAACGAGGCGGTGATGTACTGGACAACCCCGGTGACTACCCTCCAGCAAGTGAGCTAGCTGACACAGGGGGCCTTTTCAGATTCTCGTTTTTACCTAGGAAATTTCCTTTCCTATCTTATCCAAGTGAGATGACCTGGAAATACTTGGAGGATAGGAGAATTCAAATTCGATAAATGTTTCGGAAAGGTGCCTGTACGCCACCTTTAGCAAGTTAAGTTTATTTCGGACACCATTCTTCACTGCAGCAAGATTTATAGCAAATTTGTCAAACGTACAGATCAGGCCTGCCAAGGGGTTTAATCAAGCCTGTGGGATGATCTTATAAAGTAAATAAATAAATAAATAAAAATAATAATTTATAATAATAATTAAAAAAAAGAGCAATGTTGGACCAATTGATCAGCCGTCCAAAATCAAAACATATAAATGTGTAATTTCACAAGCAATCCTCAGATGAGCAATGTGCCTTCTACACAGTATTGACCTGGATGTCATTATTTTGCACACAACCTAAAGTTATGGTTTGTCGAAAAAACAACACAAATAATAAAAACATAGACCAACATAAATCAAACATAAACATACTGAATACGATACACATTCAGCTACTGGTAACAAATATGACAAGAATTAACGTCCTTATAACTTAATTAACTGTGCCACACAATGCATTCTCTTACAATATATATGCAAAACACAAAGATATAACACGCCCGAAACTCATACGGGCTAAGTGTTGCTGCATTCCACCTAAAAATTTACGTAGATCTAGCTTAAACGTACAACCGGGGCTGCTTCGTTCAAAATTACTAGGGAGCGCAATTGAGTCATTTTTGTGAAAATAGCACAATCCACGATAAAATATTGCGCATTTTGCCAGGCCAGATATGTGTGCCAAGTTTCATGTGTTTCTGTCCCAGTTTAGGCCCTCAAAATTGGCATTGTTTTCTTGGAAAACAGTGCTTAGTCACGCCCACAGCGATTCGCAAAAACTCACAAACTTCGTGTTGTGACATCATGAAGGCCAAAACCCTCATCTGAGCAAATATGAGGTAGGTCCAGTTAATGTGGTTGGAGAAAATCGTTGAAGAAAAATCGTAAGAAAATCAGTAAGATCTTTGTACATTTATTTGAACATATAAACAGATGAACAGCAGAAATAAAACAGAAAACAACAACAATCAAAAGAGAAGAAAATCCCAATAAAATAATCATTCAATCAATCATAACTTACATGTTCAAAAGGGAGTAGGAAGAAGTTAAAAACTTATCTAGTCCTACCCCTTTTACTCAATATATTTAAACTTATTTCATTATTAATACAATTTTAATTGACTAATTATTAAAAACATAAAAAATAAAAAAATAATAATAATAATAAATGATATATATAATCCAAGTTATATATATATATATACATATACACATATACATACATACATATACACAAGTGCACTTAACATATTCACATTTACCAAAAACATATATACATAAATTAAAAACATATACCATAATACCTATCTAGATCATTTACACATACATGTACATTTTTCATATTCTGGTCTGACATAGATAATTTTTTTGAACTTTACTTTTAAACATTTTTTTAAACTCCAGCATTGAGTCACAATTTTTCAGAGCAATTTCCAGATGATTCCACAGATCAACACCTTTTACAGATACACACCTTTGCTTAATATTTGTTCTTATTTTGGGTTTTTTGTACACACTTGTACCCCTTATATCATAAGGACTGTGTCTAATTTCAAATAACTTCTGAGTACTGTGGCAGAGTAAATTGTTATAAACTTTATACATTATTTGTGCTATTTTAAAATCCACCAAGTCATAAAATTTCATTGCATTTAATTTAATAAATAGTGGATGTGTTGGTTCTATATATTTTGATCCATTAATAATTCTTATAGCTTTCTTTTGCAATTTGAAAACGGTGTTAGTATTTGTTTTATATGCCATTCCCCATAATTCTACACAATAGGTCAAATATGGTAATAATAATGAACTATATAATATATATAATGATTTCATGTTTAAAACATCCTTACTTTTATAGAGTATCCCTATAATTTTTGACATTTTCCTTTTAACAGTTTCTATGTGTGGCTTCCAACATAATTTATCATCGATAATAACTCCAAGGAATTTATTTTCATTCACCCTTTCTATTTCAATTGAATTCACCATAATTTTAACTTGATGAGTGATTTGTCTAGTGCCAAAAACTATGAACTTGGTTTTATTTAAATTCAATGATAATTTATTTACATCAAACCATTTTTTTATTATATTCAATTCATACTCCACAGTAGTCAGAAGCTGCTTCAGGTTTTCTCCTGAACAATAGAAAGTTGTATCATCAGCAAATAAGACACTTTTCAATATTTTTGAGACATAGCAAATATCATTTATGTACAGTATAAATAATTTAGGGCCAAGCACAGACCCTTGGGGAACTCCATGAGTGATCTTCATGTGTTCTGATTGTACATTATTAAACTGCACATACTGATATCTATTTTCCAAATAACTTTTCATCCACTTATAAGCTAAACCTCTTATTCCATATTTATTTAATTTATTCATTAATATAGAATGATCTATAGTATCAAAAGCTTTTTTTAAATCCATAAAAATCCCAACAGTAAATTTTTTATTATCTATTTCGGTAGATATTGCTTCTACAAGCTCCATGACTGCCATTGAGGTGGTCCGTTTTTCTCTAAACCCATATTGGGTTTCACTTAAGAGCTTATGTTTCTCAATAAAATTATCCAGTCTATATGAAAATAATTTTTCTAGAATTTTTGAGAACTGTGGCAACAATGATATTGGTCTGTAGTTATTAAACGTGTGTCTTTCTCCACTTTTATGAACAGGAATGACTTTGGCTATCTTCATTTTTGATGGAAATATACCAGTTTTAAATGATAAATTACAAATATATGTAAAAGGTTGTACAATATATTTCATAATACTTTTAACTAATGTCATATCAATGTTAAGACAGTCAGTAGACTTTTTATTTTTTAATGTTTTCACAACATTTAATACTTCTATATCATTAACATCATTAAGAAACATTGTGGATGAATTATTTACAATGTTCTTATCTATTTCACGTTTGTTTCTTGGCTCTGGGATTTTGTTTGCCAAGTTACTGCCCACGTTAACTAGATATTCATTAAAATTATTAGCTATGTCAGAAATTTCATCAATTACCACATCGTTATCTTTTATAAAATATTGTGGAAAATTTGTTTTTTTAGAACTTTTTTTAATTACATGATTTAGTGTTTTCCATATTTCTTGTGTATTGCTTTTATTCTGTTCTAATAATTCATGGTAATAATCTTTCTTTCTTATTCGAATAATATTTGCTAATTTATTTTTATAGATCTTGTACTTTGTTTCAGCTTCCACAGTTCTCAATTTAATAAATCTTTTATATAAATTATTTTTCTTTTTGCATGCATTCTGTATTCCCTTCGTCATCCATGTCTTATTTGGACCTTTATACTTTCTTGTAATTTTAATTGATGGACAATGTTTATTATATAAAGAAATAATGGTTGACTGAAATTCACTATATGCAATATCAGGATCGTTATTTGAATAAACCTCAGACCAGTTGTGTTTCTCTAAATCCAACTTAAAGGCAGCCATGGAGCGTGTTGTTCTTACTCTAGTTTCAAATGTGTAAGTAGTCGGCTTCATTTTTTTATCAAAATAATCATAAAAAATTGCAAAGATCGGGAGGTGATCACTTATATCGTTAATAAGGAGTCCACTTTCTATTTTAAGGTCAATTTTATTTGTGAATATATTATCAATTAGTGTAGCTGTATCGATTGTTATTCTACTAGGTTTTATAATAACAGGAAATAAACTATTACTATACATCATATTTATAAAATCAGTTGTCTTCTGATGTCCATTAGGATTTAATAAATCAATGTTAAAATCACCACACAATATTCGCAATTTTTTATCATTTGTATAACTAAGGATATCTGTTAACTTATCGTTAAATGTATCAAGACATGATCCTGGTGTCCTATATATACAACTTATAATTACGTTTGATATATTTTTTATGTGAACTTCAATAGTTACACATTCCATTACATTATCCACAGTAGTAGTTAGATGTTCAATTTTACTACATTTAAAAACCTTATCAACATATATTGCAACTCCTCCTCCCCTTCTGTTTTCCCTATTCATTGTAAACAATTCATATCCTTCCATTTCTATATCGCTTATTTTCTCATTATCAAGCCATGTCTCTGATATGGCTATAATTTGGAATTTATTTATTTTACTCAAGCATTTTTTAATTTCTGTAAAGTTTTTATATAGACTTCTACTATTAAAATGTATGATTGAGAATGCACGAAAATCCTTACTTACATTTACATTGAATTGCTCATCAGTGTGGTACTCGCAGGCAAGGTCATAGTTGTTACTACATAAAAATTTATCTGGATCAATGCCATTTTCTGGATCAGATGTCTTATGTTCCGTATAATCAAATATTTGTAATTTTTTTGTGTTTGGGTATAGATTTTCCATTCTAGTATTTGTCAACTTTTCGTCATCAAGTGTACTGTGTCTTCCTTCATTTTATTGATGAGTTGTGTTGGTGCAAGTGTCTGGGTGTGCTTGTACGGGGATGAATTATAAGCTTGTCGTATTTTAGGTAGGCAATATCTCCTCTTTCCCGTGCTGCTTTCATTTCTGGTATAAGTTCTTTCCGTTTTTTTCGAACAATATCAGTAAAATCCTCATTTATGTATATGTTTGTGCCCTTAAGATGTTTTGTTTTTTGTAGAATTTTTATTTTATCTTTGTACTTTTCAAATTTAACTGTAATTGTCCTGGGTCTGGTCCTCCCAGTTTCCCGTTTGCCAGTCCGATACACACGCTCCAATTCTATCTTGTCCTGAAATTGTAATTTATCTCTGAATAGTTTCATTACTTTATCTTCAGTGTCAGTCCATGTTTCTCCTGGTGATTCTTCAATTCCATCAATAATCAGATTGTTTCTTTTACACTGTCCTTCTAAATATTCCATTTTCTCATTTAAAATGATTAAACTGTCACATATTTTGTACATTTCAGTTTGCATGGTACAAAATATGTGATGAAATATAAGTTCGTAGATTTCCGAAGGGCTGGACTCTAATCAAATGTGTGAAATTTTGAGACGATAGGATCATCTGAATCAAGTGAAAGCAGCTTTTTTCATCACGAAAAATTATCAGACTTTGTTCACCGTAACGGCCACGCCCTTTGGACAAAAGTTACAATATTCGGTGTGGGGCCTGATCAACATGTTAAGGCTTTTCTGACCAATTTTCAACTGGATCCCTTCAACGAGCTTGGCACAGTAGCTAAAAACGTAAAGTATGACATTTATTGTCACCACTTGGTGGCGCTATATGTATAACTGAATTTTATCATAGATGTTTTCAGGCCGTGACTTTTAAGTTGCATGAGAAGTTTGCGCTTAATAACTCCCGTGTGCAAGCTCCAAAAAATCTCAAATGACAAATGAAATTTTAAAGGCAATATTTGATGCCCCACCCCCATCATATAGTATTTCGAAAAGTCAATATTTTTTGCCCAGTTGTTGTCTCAGGTATTGAGATGATACATGCCAAGTTTGAAGTCAATTGGATGAAAACTATTTGCATAGGGAGGAAACGCATGATCATCGTTAATGTGCCAAAATGGGCCAAAATTGGACATTCAAAAATTCATAGCTCACTTCTTCCGGTCCGGCCCACTTGGTAAAATATTTTCCTCCATGTGGGCCCTGAGCTAATATGAGTTTGACACTCCTGATTCAAAGTAACAGGGCACCGTCATAGTTGACAGACGCCACGAAGACACTTGAGATTCACGCTCAAGACTTCAAAAATAACGTAAAAACCATAGCTCAAAGCAAAAATGACATCTTATTTGCATAATGACGTTGTCCGAAATGTCCGTGCGTCACGTTTACGAGCTGAGTATTTCAATCGAGCACAATGTATAACGGGAGTAACGCTGTCCGCCACAAATGTAAACAGATTAGCGCGAATGATTCAGAAACCGGAATTCTGACCTTAACCCGAGTTTTCACCGCGTGTAAACGTAGTCTGTGTTGGGTGTGGTTCTGGCTCATACAAATACAGTGGATGGATGTTGTGATCCTAAAAACTGGGGGCAGAGCTAGAACATGTGAAAGCTGTTGTGAGATTGAGCACTGTTGATTTTATTAACTTAAAATTCACAATTACAAACCCATTGTTTTTCAGTCTCCACAGATAAAACAATTTGTCATTAATGAAAATAATGTTGAGCTTGCGTCACAGCTGTGTAGAGGTCAGAATTTGTCATATATTATGTAACACACACGCATGCGTACACTCACATTACCAAGGTACTTCTAATCTAAGTAATGAGCTATAGATGTCAAAAAGGAAATGGAGACAGAAACATTTCAAGAAAATTGTTGCACTGAATGCAAGAAAATGAACAAATAAATTGCAACAATTGCTTATTCATGGTGGTGAATAACAAGTTTGTCAGTAGGCTCCAGCTCACCCGGAACCCAAATGAGGATATGCGGTACAGAAAATGGAAGTCATACAAATCAATTCCCCAGACACCCAATTTACTTAATATTGCAGTTATTAACGATGCAGTATTCATTGACAATGTGTATATTACTGAAAAAGCCTGAAGTAAAATATGCCATGTTTCTTAATAATAGCTGTATATGTCCTGATTTTTTGCATTTTTGTGTGATGGACAAATAACGCACCTGATTGTAATCATCCTTTTGCTTTCGAGCAGTACACCACCTATCATCCTTGCAAGTAGATCATTATTGGCAGCAAGAGAAATACATATACTAAACCTTTTACAAGAGGGGTCGGCAACTTATGCCTTGGTCATACTACAAGAAAACAGCCCGATTTTAGCCCGACCGACGTGTCGCGGACAAACGGGGCATGTCGTAAATGATTTTGGGTTGTCTTGACGTAGCGTCGCCTGTGTAGTGTGCCACGTTCAAAGATTGGTCGCCTGTTGTCCGGGACGGAAAGTCTAGCATGTTAGAATTGTTGCTCGTCTTGACGCATAATGTGACATACCTACGTCGCCGTCCGTTTGGTTCCACAGCATTGACCAATAGCAAGAGGGAGCGAAACGTCAATCACACACTGAACACCACTTTATACCTCTTTTTATTTATTTATTTGTTTAATTATTTATCCCCTGGATATCATGGGACGGGGCCAGACAGGTGCAACCCCGCCCAAAAAAAAAAGCGCCCCGCTGCAGCTACATGGAGCGCGCACGTATCCATGCACAGCCCATTGTCAGGCAACGGCGACGTGAATAGAGGATCAATATGTGTGTTTATATATATATATATATATATATATATATATATATATATATATATATATATATATATATATATATATATATATATATATATACACACACACATATATTAGAGCTGTCAAACGATTACATTTTTTAATCAGATTAATCACATCTTAAAATTTTGATTAATCACGATTAATCGCTTAATTAAAAAGGCTTTTTATTAACATTTTTTGCCCGCCAAATGTAAAATGCACCTCTTATGCGTTATTTTTTTCGGCATTTAATGTTAAGAGGACGTCTCATCCTCCTCTTTTTCTAATCAGTTAATTACTTGCATAATTTAAAGTGGGGAAAAAAATGACCCCAATAGTTTGATATGAACAAATATTCTGAATGTCACACGCAAACATTTATTAAATGTTTCACTTTAATGCATGTTGTGTTTTGTTCAAACACAACCTGTGCGACCATCCGCTGTCAAGCTAAAGGATCATTTGCAGTCAAAATTAATAGTGTGATTAATCTGCATTAATACATGATTAATGCATTAATTTTTTGTGATTAATGAATTAGTTAACGCTTTAACTTTGACAGCACTAATATATATATATATATATATATATATATATATATATATATATATATATATATATATATATATACATACATACATACTTCTGATCCTAGAATCACCCCTACCATGCATGTGTACATTTTGAGTACAGTATTTTATGTCATTATATGTATTAAATCAGTGCAACTAAATGACTTCACTTTGAGCATCTGTGTGCTTTATAGTAGCAGAGGTACGTAGTATAAATTACTCAGCTGAAGTGTTCAAATTCTTCCCATGGGGGCACTGTCGAGTCATGAGCCAAAATAAATATTGTGCGGGGAGTTTCATCTGACCTGACGTTTGAAAAATGTGCACACACACTGAGATAGAGGAGCGGGTGAGCCTGAGAGCGAACAGGACCAGCCTGGCACTCTGCATTTGTGTTAGCTGCGTGGACCTTGCAACGGCTGCTTTTTGGGAGGGTCTTTCTTTGTCATTGTTCACCTCTCAGCTGTATTGTTTATGTGTGGTATGTGTTGGGTGTAGGGAGATTTCCCAGGGTCTGTGCTGCCAGTCTATTGAGTCCAGCATATCTTTCGAACTGCAGAGCTCCTTCCTGCTATTCACAGCTGGTTCCTTCCTCCTTCTAACGCCACACTACTGACCATCATCACCATAATTAATGGATGCAGATGTAGTTGCAAGGCCTTGCGACAAATGCTGCATACAGTTAAAACCTGGAAATTTTAGTTGGTCATATCTAAGTTGAATGAGTTGTGAGTTAAAATACAGTATTTTTATTTATCTGATGAAAATGAAAAAGGACCATGAATACAGGCCTCCACCTACACAGTAAAAAAAAGAAGGGGGGAAAAAAAAAAGAGAAAAAACATGTTGAAAAAAATGGTAATTTTCCAGCAGTGGGGCACCAAAAAATACAGTGAAATAGCAGAAACTTATGCCGATGTCAGACTACACGAAAACAGCCCGATTTCAGCCCGACCGACGTGTCCCGGACAAACGGGGCATGTCGTAAACGATTTTGGGTTGACTTGACGTAGAGTCGCCCGTGTAGTGTGACACGTTTAACGACTGGTCGCCTGTGGTCCGGGACGGTTCACGACTATCACGACGAAAGTCTATTTTTGCTCGTCTTGACGCATAATGTGACATACCTACGTCGTCGTCCGTTTGGTTCCACAGCATTGACCAATAGCGAGAGGGCGCGAAACGTCAATCACACACTGAACACCACTTTATAGCTCTTTTTATTTATGTATACATTTGTTTATTTATTCGTTTATGTATTTATCCCCTGGATAGTTCATGGGATGGGGCCAGACAGGTGCATCTCGAGGGGGAAAAAAAAAAGCGCCCGCTGCAGCGCTGCGGCTGCATGGAGCGCGCACGCATCCGTGCAACCCGTCAGGCAACGGCGACATGAATAGAGGACCAAAATATATTGTGACTGTTGTTCTAATAATTTCAGAGATTTTGGCATACGAGTATAGATGGGCACATATTTAGTGAGGATCGATCACATTTTCATATAGTCGGGCCAGGCCTCGCCGCCTTAACTGTCACCCGCTCTCAGTTGAAAGTCCCCCCCCCCCCCTCGGAGTGAGTGGCGTACTATCCAATGCACCGTACTAAAACAAATCAAATATGAATAAATGAAGCAGTAAAAAAATACTCAAACAATATAATATTTCAGTGTTTGATAAATTAATAAAACAAGATGTCATCCCGCAAATTAATTAACAAAATCTCCTATAATTACCCCGGCGCATATAGGCCTAAATAAATTAAAATACAGCGTTGGCTACTAAATCATATTTTAAACACTATTGAGGAGCAGGGAACGCAAGCAATGCGCTCACATCACACTTGTCCCATGCGTGCTCCATTCACGCAAACACTTCCTGTCCATGCTTTTTTTTTTTTTTTTTTTTTTTTTTGTCCCACCTCCCCGACAAACAGTGGCCGACGAGTCTCTCTTGGCAAGACAACACGCGATGATCGGCAGGTGTCTTGTCGCGTTCAGACGTGTAGTGTGACTACACGCCCCGTCCACGACACGGAGCGAGTTTGTCGTGTAATGTGACAGCGCAACTGTCGTGTAAGACAAAAAAATCGCGTAGTCTGACACTGGCATCTTACTTACTTCTTAAAAATAAATAAATAAATAAATATATATATATATATATATATATATATTTTTTTTTTTTTATTTATTTTTTTTTCCCTATAATTACAATACAGTTTGTAGTTGTAATTTCAACAAGATTTTGCTTTCTTTTCTTCTTTTCGAAACACATTTTAAAAGAATTAACTACCCTAGAAATATAAAAAATCAATTAGGGCTGGGAATCTTTGTCTTTCTCACGATTTGATTTGATTCCGATTTTTGGGTCTACAATTCGATTCTCGATTCAAACGATGTTCGAATCAAAATGATTTGATTGACAAATGATTTCTGCTTCAATTTACAGATATGCGCAACATTGTCATGATCTACTCCTCCAGTCTGCTTTGCAAGACAAAAGGACAAATAGAGACAATAAAGTGTCTTTTTTTTTTTTAATAAACGTTTATTACTTTTGTATTGTAAGTGCCTTTTTTTTTTCACAAAAACAGCATGTGAGCTACAACTGCCTTTTCCCCTTCTTAATTTCTAATTTAAATGAAATCGATTTTTGTATATTAATAACTGAGAATCTCGATTCTTTTATGAATCGATTTTTTCGGCACACCCCTAAAATCAATGTTGTATTACGAGGAGTAATGCTTATACAGAAATGTGGTGTTCAATAATTTGTGTTTGATGTAATATGAGAGTATATGACACCAAAAATAATGATGTGATTCATCTTTCAAAACATCAAAAACACTGTTGAAAAAATAGATACTGGGTTTAAAATGGTAACAATTTACTGTTATGGTAATTCATTTTTATAGTGTGTTTCCACCTTACGAGGCCCGTAAAACGCTTTACATTCTGACTACTCATTTACCTTCTGACGACGCAGCATCAGGAGTTTCAGTATCTTGCTCAAGGATACTTCAACTCGATGAGCACTTTACCACTGAGCTGTGTCACCACTGTTTTTTGTAATTTTAAATCTCATGACATGTATACTTAGTGTCATGTTGCTGGGCTCTCAGTGTGTTTTCCTTGTCTCACAGTGCCTGATTAATGAGAGGGGCGTGTCCCCTGCACCACACCTGCAGGGCATCACCTATTAGGCCTTCATCAGGACTGGGACTCCTTGCAGCCACTGTCGGGTCGTTGCTCCGTCTGCTCACAGCCATCGTCTAGTGTTTCTACTGTTTTTCGCCTTCGCTAATTATTATTATAGTCCAAGATTCTCGATTTTCATCTACGTAAGTTTTGCTACGTCTCTTTTTGTTCCCACTTTTATGTGGCGTGTTTCATAGCTATAGTAAGTTGTTGCTTTCTTGTGTTTGCGGTTTGTAGCCTTCGGGTCTTTTTGTGTTGTGTTAATTTCCCTCCTTGCAATTTGCAAGCACCTTTTGTTAACCTTTTTCCTGGCTGTGTCCAGCGCTTTATGTTCATATTCACGTGTTTTGGTGAATAAAACCTCTCGCTTACTCCTCTGTGTTCTGTGATTCTGGGATCCACTCTCCGGTCGCACCGGAACCTTAACACTTAGTTGGTAGTGCTGATGCCCCATAAGCAGAGGCAGCATCCCTGTAAGCTCAAGTCCAATTATTTGCTTTGCATATTTATTCATCCTCTCAAGCTTTCCCCTTTCCCTATGTCTCTTTAGATGTCCTTTCTGCACGAATTTGAAACAAACCCATCAATCCATTTTCTTAACCGGTTACGCCTCACAAGGGTCGCGGGGTAAAACAAACCCGCAGACCGAAATAAAAAGCGCCCCCTGGCGGCCCACCGGGAACTGTCCCACTCCTCCAGATAGCACAGGCCGTGCCTGTTTGTGAGCATATTTTAACAAGAAATATATGTATTTCTAACTCCAAGAGACCAAAATAGTTTTTGGTCTCCTCTTGGAGATAAGCAAACTGTAGGAGGGGCATAGCTCAAGTGGTCGTGTGGCAATCTCCCAAACTGTAGGTTGGGAGATTGAGTTCGTTCCTCAGGCCTTGAGTGACTTTTATAGATCCATCCATTTTCTTGACCGCTTACTCCTCACAAGGGTCGTGAGGGGTGCTGGAGCCAATCCCAGGTGGCTTCGGGCAGTAGGCAGGGTACACCACAAACTTGCTGCCAGCCAGTCGCAGGGCAAACAGAGATTAACAAACACTAACAGGCACGACTTTTTTTTTTTTTTTTTTTATTCTTTATTTTACTCTCCAAGTGTAAATATTAGCCTACTTGGTCCCACTCTAAAGAGAGTCAATTTTATTCCAAATAGAGTCAGATTAATATAATTTACTGTGTAGGAGTAATTACTTATTTTCATATACTTCTATACTATTTTAACTTTTGTGCGGCTGGAGACCTCAAGGAGGCTATTTGTGGGGAATTTTTTAGCCAAGTTAGACTGTACCGTATATGACAAAAAGTTAAGAGGAAGCCATAATAAGTTTTCCAGTTAGTTTTCATTAAGTCTAAATGTGTTATAGCTTAACTGCAAGGTAGACTTACTTTGTTACTACAGAGTGAAGACTTAATTATTACAAAGACGCTCTTTTGAATAGAGCGCAAAGATGATGTGTTAGTAGAAAAGTATGGAAGCCCAAAAGTGTCAATATTCAATAATAAAAAAGACCTTTTTGAAATAACTATTCTTTTGATAAATAACAGGCAATTATGTAATTTGGCCATTAAATTTTAAAATGAGGTGCTAGTATTATTATGAAAAGTGTTATGCTATTCTTTAATATGTAACAAATATTTTATTTTGATTAAATATTTCATAATGATTATTTTAACGTCATATTTTTAAAAAAAATGATGACATTTAATTTCCCCTCCCTGAGCCGGCACCTTAACGTGGTGGAGGGGTTTGCGTGTCCCAATGATCCTAGGAGCTATGTTGTCTGGGGCTTTATGCCCCTGGTAAGGTCACCCATGGCAAACAGGTCCTAGGTGAGGGGCCAGACTAGGCACGGCTCAGAAGACTCCTTATGACGAATATAAACTTTGGATACACGTTTCCCTCGCCCGGACGTGGGTCACCGGGGCCCCCCTCTGGAGCCAGGCCTGGAGGCGGGGCTCGCTGGCGAGCGCCTGGTGGCCGGGCCTGTACCCATGGGGCCCGGCCGGGCACAGCCCGAAGAGGCAACGTGGGTCCCCCTTCCCACGGGCTCACCACCGGTGGGAGCGGCCAAAGGGGTCGGGTGCAGTCCTGGCTGGGTGGCAGCCAAGGGAGGAGACCTTGGCGGACCGACCCCCGGCTACAGAAGCTGGCTCTTGGGACATTGAATGTCACCTCTCTGGCAGGGAAGGAGCCCGAGCTGGTGTGTGAGGCCGAGAAGTTCCGACTAGACATAGTCGGACTCGCCTCCACACACAGCTTGGGCTCTGGTACCAGTCCTCTTGAGAGGGGTTGGACTCTCTTCCACTCTGGAGTTGCCCACGGTGTGAGGCGCAGAGCAGGTGTGGGCATACTTATTGCCCCCCGGCTCGGCGCCTGTACGTTGGGGTTTACCCCGGTGGACGAGAGGGTAGCCTCCCTCCGCCTTCGGGTGGGGGGACGGGTCCTGACTGTTGTTTGTGCATATGCACTAAACAGCAGCTCAGAGTACCCACCCTTTTTGGAGTCCTTGGAGGGTGTGCTGGAGAGCGCTCCCTCTGGGGCCTCCCTCGTCCTGCTGGGGGACTTCAACGCTCACGTGGGGAATGACAGTGAGACCTGGAGGGGCGTGATTGGGAGGAACGGCCCCCCTGATCGGAACCCGAGCGGTGTTCTGTTATTGGACTTCTGTGCTCGTCACGGTTTGTCCATAACGAACACCATGTTCAAGCATAAGGGTGTCCATATGTGCACTTGGCACCAGGACACCCTAGGCCGCAGTTCGATGATCGACTTTGTAGTCGTGTCATCGGATTTGCGGCCGCATGTTTTGGACACTCGGGTGAAGAGAGGGGCAGAGCTGTCAACTGATCACCACCTGGTGGTGTGTTGGCTCCGTTGGTGGGGGAAGATGCCGGTCCGACCTGGCAGACCCAAACGTATTGTGAGGGTCTGCTGGGAACGTCTGGCGGAATCCCCTGTCAGAAAGAGTTTCAACACCCACCTCCGGCAGAGCTTCTCCCTTGTCCCGGGGGAGGCGGGGGACATTGAGTCCGAATGGGCCATGTTCCGCGCCTCCATTGTTGAGGCGGCCGATCGGAGCTGTGGCCGTAAGGTGGTCGGTGCCTGTCGCGGCGGCAATCCTCGAACCCGCTGGTGGACACCAGCGGTAAGGGATGCCGTCAAGCTGAAGAAGGAGTCCTATCGGGCTTTTTTGGCCTGTCGGACTCCGGAGGCAGCTGACAGGTACCGGATGGCCAAGCGGAACGCGGCTTCGGCGGTTGCTGAGGCAAAAACTCGGACATGGGAGGAGTTCGGTGATGGAAAACGACTTCCAGACGGCTTCGAGGAAATTCTGGTCCACCATCCGGCGTCTCAGGAGAGGAAAGCGGTGCACCATTAACACTGTATATAGTGGCGATGGGGCGCTGCTGACCTCGACTCGGGACGTCGTGAAGCGGTGGGGGGAATACTTCGAAGACCTCCTCAATTCCACCAACACGTCTTCCTTTGAGGAAGCAGAGTCTGGGGACTCTGGGGTGGGCTCTCCTATCTCTGGGGTCGAAGTCACTGAGGTGGTTGGAAAGCTCCTCAGTGGCAGGGCCCCGGGGATGGATGAGATCCGCCCGGAGTTCCTAAAGACTCTGGATGTTGTGGGGCTGTCGTGGTTGACACGCCTCTACAACATCGCGTGGACATCGGGGACAGTGCCTCTGGATTGGCAGACCGGGGTGGTGGTCCCCCTTTTTAAGAAGGGGGACCGGAGGGTGTGTTCCAACTACAGAGGGATCACACTCCTCAGCCTCCCTGGTAAGGTCTATTCAGGGGTGCTGGAGAGGAGGGTCCGTTGGGAGGTCAAATCTCGGATTCAGGAGGAGCAGTGTGGTTTTCGTCCTGGCCGTGGATCCAGCTCTACACCCTCCGCAGGATCCTCGAGGGTGCGTGGGAGTTCGCTCAACCAGTCCACATGTGTTTTGTGGATTTGGAGAAGGCGTTCGACCGTGTCCCTCGGGGAGTCCTGTAGGGGGTGCTTTGTGAGTATGGGGGTGCCGGGCCCCTTGATACGGGCTGTTCGGTCCCCGTACGACCGTTGCCAGAGTTTGGTCCGCATTGCCGGCAGTAAGTCGGATTCGTTTCCAGTGAGGGTTGGACTCCGCCAAGGTTGCCCTTTGTCACCGATTCTGTTCATAACTTTTATGGACAGAATTTCTAGGCGCAGCCGAGGCGTGGAGGAGTTCCGGTTTGGTGGCCTCAGCATTGCATCTCTGCTCTTTGCAGATGATGTGGTGCTGTTGGCTTCATCTAGCCGGGGCCTCCAGCTCTCACTGGAGCGGTTCGCAGCCGAGTGTGAAGCGGCTGGGATGAGGATCAGCACCTCCAAATCCGAGACCATGGTCCTCAGTCGGAAAAGGGTGGAGTGTCGTCTTCAGGTCGGGGACGAGATCCTGCCCCAAGTGGAGGAGTTCAAGTATCTTGGGGTCTTGTTCACGAGTGAGGCTAGGATGGAGCGGTGAGATTGACAGGCGGATCGGTGCAGCGTCTGCAGTGATGCGGACGCTGTATCGGTCCGTCGTGGTGAAGAAAGAGATGAGCCAAAAGGCAAATCTCTCGATTTACCGGTCGATATATGTTCCGACCCGCACCTATGGTCACGAGGTGTGGGTCGTGACCGAAAGAACGAGATCCCGGATACAAGCGGCCGAAATGAGTTTCCTCCGCAGGGTGTCCGGGCTCTCCCTTAGAGATAGGGTGAGAAGCTCGGTCATCCGGGAGGGCCTCAGAGTCGAGCCGCTGCTCCTCCGCGTTGAGAGGAGCCAGCTGAGGTGGCTCGGGCATCTGGTTCGGATGCCTCCTGGACGCCTCCCTGGGGAGGTGTTCCGGGCATGTCCCAATAGCGGGAGGCCCCGGGGACGACCCAGGACACGCTGGAGAGACTATGTCTCTCGGCTGGCCTGGGAACGCCTTGGGATCCCGCCGGAGGAGCTGGTTGAAGTGGCTGGGGAGAGGGAAGCCTGGGTTTCCCTCCTGAAGCTTCTGCCCCCGCGACCCGACAACGGATAAGCGGAAGAAGATGGATGGATGGATGGATGGACATTTAATTTATTTTCAAGGTTTTCTAAGATAATAAAACGTTGTTTTACAAAGTCAGTTTTTATTTCATAATGTCCTTTTCCACAATGGTCTTCTTTTACATTTACAGACCAAACCGTGTGAAGTTATCCAACTATGATACGAAACCAGTGCTTGAATGTGAATCATATGGAGCAGCAGAATTATTTCATGAATGCAGTTAACTGTTTAGAACAGTGGTGTCCAAACTAAGGCCCGCATTTGCGGGCATTTGCATTTGCGGCCCGCCGTCCATTTTTCAGTGGCCCGCGACATATGCTTAAAATGGCATATGAATTTGGAATAATGATGTTTGAAAGTATGTCACACAGAAGTGACATCATCTAGCAGCAGCCAATAAAAAAGCACCTTCAGATGATGTTGCGCCCATGGTGTTCTTTAAATATTGCGCACAAGTAATACACATAAAAAAAAAACTAATACTAATACTGAAACTAAAAAACTAAACTAAAACTAAGCATTTTTTAAAAGAAATAAACTAATAAAAACTAACTAAAATGAAAAATTCCAAAACTATAATATCCCTACTGCCATTTTACAAATAAATTGGTTTATATACTGTAGCAATTTTCTAAATAGGCAAAAGAATAAATAAATTATGTGTACAATTTTTATGACTAAACACAATTTCTCTTCATAACATTATGTGGCCCTTGCGTCCTTCTGATTTTCTGTATGTGGCCCTCAAATGAAAAAGTTTGGACACCCCTGGTTTAGAATGAACATGTAAATAAAAAAAATAATCCGACTGAATGGACAAAGAGCAACAGGTGTCTTGCGTCTCTGATGTGCCATGTTTCTGATATTTCCAGTGTACTCTCATGGATTTCTATATATCTGCCAGCGGGGACCTAGCCAGGACTCGCTACAGAGACAGTTGATTAACTCCTAGATACTGTAAGCTCATCTGGAAAATCTCAAGTGTCCTGGCTCCTGTTGCTCCTATTAAATGTCAGACAACCTTAAACTGACCTAAAGCACAATAGAAGTGCACTATGTGATAAGAACAACCTTGAAAACAAATGCAGGAAACCAGAGCGCAAGTGGAAAACAACAAAACTCCAAATTCACTTTGACTTGATGGGCCTCATTCACTCACCATGCGTATGCACAAAAGCCTTTTCAGTGTTTCACTGACTCACTTTTTTAAATACTCAAATCAGATTTTATGGTAAATACAAATGACTCAGTGATGTAACTTGAATTAAATGAACACTTGTCGTAGAAACAGTACTTCCATGAATGATCACATCTGAGTAGCTCTCCGTACTGTATTGAGTCAGAAATATGCACTGGGGTGCCAAGACACTCTCATTTCTAGATAATGGTGCTATCTTCCATCCTGTGGTAGCAGAGCCAATACGCCAACCCATCAACCCAATTGCAGACACCACACCCCTAAAATCCTCTGTCCACTTATCAGCCCAAATGACCACAATGCACTCTAAATAACCGTTTCCCAACTATAATCGGTTCCAATTATCTGCAATGCAATTTGCCCTCTGCAACAAGCACTTTGCTTTTCTCTTTGTTTGCTGTCCCTGTAGTGTCACATCGGAAGGTTGCATTGCTGCTTCACACCAAAATGGCACATTTCTGTAGGATGTTGGGTATGTATAGACCAGGGGTGTCCAAACTTTTTCATTTGAGGGCCGCATACAGAAAAGCAGAGGGACGCAAGGGCCACATAATGTTATGAAGAGAAATTGTGTTTAGTCCTAAAAATTGTACAAATAATTTATTTGTTTATTTGTTGTTATATTCTAAATTTTGAACATGTCCATTCAAGATGTAGTTAGTTGTAGAAATTTAATGATTTATAGGCCTTCAGTTTATCTTTAGTATAAACACTCAGTTTTTCTATAAGGTAGATTTAAATGTCCGGCCATTGCACGGTGGGTAGTCCCGTTAAATCATCTATCCAGTGCGTGAGTGCGTAGGGGTCAGTAAATATCGGCCCATCAGTCAGAGTTAACTTTTTAAAGTAACATTCACGGTCGTGGGGAGTCAGTTTACTCACATACTAACTCAAATGGCCGTTTTACGCGTCCTTTCCGACGTGAACTTTCTGTGAAAATATGCTGACCGGTGTTAGAACCACATGCCACTGAGGTGTTCTTGCCTCCAGCTAAGCCCCACCCTTTAAATTGCATCAGATTGTTTACAAACTTTGAAGGGTTCTATTGCTGGCATAATTCCATCTGACCTCAGGAAAATGAACAGCCCTATGCATTACGGTATGCAGATGGCTTTTAACGATGCCCCTTTGCATTGGTTAACTGTTATATCTTGAGGCAAGTACATATGACGGCTACATTAGAAGGGAATGTTATGGTGGGCTAGTCGTTACTATTAAACAGACCTTGCTGCCACTTTGTGTTTACAAGCAGTGGAGAGCAGACACCCAATTTTACTTAAAAGTATTTACACAGGCCATATGATACCCTGTAACAATACTTGTGGGTCTGACATTTACCTGAAGTCAAACATGCACTAATGAAGACCAGCCTCGACGAGACCACTGCTCCAGTTGCGATGTGACATTGTAAATCAGTCTCAGAATAAAGAAATGCCCTTTTGGCTATGGCAGCACTTTTCTTCTTCTTCTGACTTTACTTACTCCAAAAAGGAGGAGGATTCCATTTTATTCAGTGATTTAAAAATGGCTCATTCATAGCAATCCTATTGATTGCAGATTACAAACTTGGTTCGCAGTGAAGATATCATGAAGTGATGCAATTCAAAATTAACAGCTAATACTCAAAGGTAACGTGTTCTACCACAAACCAAATCTGACAGTTACCAAATAATTCTCTTCAGAGACTTTGTATTTCATGTAGAAATGAGAGCAGTGTGGTCTTGGCGAGTATTACACTCAAGTAAACAATTTTCCATTGTCTTTGAATGTGCTTGTTGACAATAGTAGTGTGACTGACAACAGGTATGAAGTGGATGTTACGTATAGAATGTGAGTGATATAACAGTTTTTCACTTTTTATTCATCTGCTGTTCTTCATCTACCGGAGCAAGATGAGATGAAACAAACACCAAGAAAATTGGTCGTTAAGACCAAATGCTGTACTGGCTCCCAAACGACAATGATGAATATCTTTCTATAAGATCTCGCTTGCAGTGATAGCTAATGGGTTTAAAAAGATATGGCAATCTCATTCAGGACTCACCGATCAGAGATGTGTAATCTAAATGGGCACAATATGAAGGGCCAGACAAATGCTGTAGCTTTTAAGAGGCTGGACAGTGGCAACTTGCAAGGGAGACTTGTGGGCTCAGCAATTATGAAATAGCTCCATCCAAGGATAAAAATGTGTGGAACATACATTAGTTTCAAATAAAAAAATAAAAAAATAAAAAAAATTAAAAAAAGGGAAAAAAAAACAATGTGGAGTGCAAAGAATCAGATATGGAAACCAAATGTTTTAGTGAAGAAATATTTTGACACTTTTATCCACCCCATGAAACAAAAGTTAAAGTGATTCTGTTTTCTTTTGATTCTTATGTGCAAAATGTTATTGTTGTTGTGTACGACCTGGTCATATTAACTCATTCACTCCCAACCATTTTCACTTAAGTGTTTTCCTGCATTTTGACTGATTTTTCAAGGCCCGCGAAATATTATGTTCTATTGCTATAAAAATATGTAACATACCAAAAGAGAGATTAGAGTCTCTTCTTTTATCAGGGAAAAAAAAAGTATGTTCCTTTCTGTTTCCGCTGTGCAGCAATTAGCAATAGAACATAGCTAAGTTTCATCGTTTTTCACAATTCAGCTTGGAGCTGTGGGGAAATCAGCTTGTTTTAACATGGTGTGGTTGATCTCTTATACTCTGCTGCCACTCAACCATTTTCTGCAGTAGAGAGACTAAATCAAAGCCTTCTCTATGCTCTGGCACAAAAACGTATAAGTACGTCTTTGGGACACTTAAAACATTTAAAATATGACGTATTTATACGTTTTTGGGAGCTAATGAGTTAAATGAAATATTATACAGAATAGGGCTGGATGATTAATTGAAATGTTATCGTGATTTTGATTTTGGCATCCCTCTTTAAAACGCAATAATCGGAGAAAAATGATTAATGTGCAGAATGGCATATTTCCTACGTGGTGAAAGTACCCTGAATGCACCATGTTGCTTGTAGCAAGCCCGGAGCGATTCAATGTGATTCTGCTGTCCCTAAGCATCTTTAAGCTGTTCAATGACACCCTAGTTCAAGGGTGTCAAACTCATATTAGCTCAGGGGCCGAATCGAGGAAAATATATTACCAAGTGGGCCACATCGGTAAAATAATGCTAAATAACTTAAAAACAATTGCCGTCATTTATGCGCAGATTTTCACTATTTGTGTTCCAGCCCTAAATTACAGAGCTCAAATGTCATCATATTATTACGAAAAATAACACGGACACGTATGGAACGCGGCAACATTTTGCCTGTTCCGGACGTGTTAAATCGACCTGTTTTGCATATACATATTGTTCCCAGAATGCATTGCGTGGCGCAGTTAACTCATCAAGTTCCAGCACATTTTTCGCTGTTTGACTGAATTTGGACTGATTTTGCAAGGCCCACAGAATATTGTGTCCTATTGCTATCAAAACATGGAACCTACCAAAACAAAAGATTAGAGTCTCTTGTTTCATCAGGAAAAAAAGGTATATTTCTATCTGTTTCCATTTTGTCGCAATTGGCATTAGAAGATAGCAAAGTTTCATCATTATTCACAAATCTCTTAAACTGTGTGTGTGTGTGTGTGGGGGGGGGGGAATTTGTTGCAACATGGCCCTGGTTGATCTCTTATACTCTGCTCCCAACTGCTGGCCGTTTTTGTAATAACTACCATTGCTTGAAGCATTCTCTTCAGTTCAGAGGCTGCATTAAAGCCGCCTATATGCTCTAGCATAAAAAACAAACATAAGTACGTCTTTGGGAGCAGGGTAATATTTAAAATAGACCGTATTTATACTTTTTTTTTTGGGGAGCAAATGAGTTAATGACGTTACATGGACACTAATCCTTGTCATAGCTATTTGTGTTACCAGTAAATGAATTTGTGCACGTTTATGTCGGTCTATGATTTAAAAAAATAACAATAATAATTAAACAAGCCGTAACTTTTAAGTTGTTCGTAAAATGACGACATCCAGAACGATTCCCCGTACAAGTTGCATTGCTCATCTGAGGACTGCTTGTGAAATTACAAATATACATGTTTTGATTGTGGCCGGCTGATTAATTAGTCCGACATTTTTTTTTACTTTACAAAATCATCTCGTGGGCCAGATTAAACCCCTTTTAGGGCCTGATCCGGCCCACGGGCTGTATTTGACACCCCTGCAGCACTAGTTGGAGTTTACTGTAAAACTAAATACACTAAAGAAAACTTACATCCACTGTATATTTAAATGAGAGCTGTCAAACTAAGATTTTTTTTTAATTCAGATTAACCACATTTTAAATGCGTAATCGGGATTATTATTTTTCCCATAATCGTCCAGCCCTAATACAGAATTGAATTTCATAATGATAAAGGCTTTTTGTTTGTTTGTTTGTTTGTTCTTTTTTGTTATTTATATAAACACTTCACTTGTGTGACCAAAAAATCTCATTATATATTTAACATTTTAGCATTCTGCACATTTGGCTCTTTTCTTCTTTTAAAGCAAAAATAAATTGCTGCTAAGTTTTCAGTATATAGACAATTTATGATACACATTGGTTATTTCATATGCGTTTATGTCTCATCACCAAACGGCTACTGACTGCTTTCGTCGAAAATAAGAGAAATTTGTCAACCATACTTGTAGAGATTATTTCTACACAGTGCTGATAATGCTATGCTACTTTAAGACATACTAGAAGTGGTTCAACTACTAAAAGTCCATACTTCAATCTTACAGCAAATCTCATGATGCATAGTAGAATCTCTCTGAACAATAGTTTTTAACAGCTCGTAATGTTACAGAATGAAGCACATCACTGTACATAGCGGTATTTAAGAGGATCAGTCTTGCGTGGATTCACATTAGGGTCACATTTGTCAGTTACCTTAATTTTATGAGGCACATTTTTTTGTGTGTGTGTTTTAATTGGATGTCCTCTGTAAACAAAAGAAGACCATGATACATTTCCCCAAGGAAACCAACTGGTCTACTTGATGTTTGACTTTTAGGTGTGAATTTAGCTACAACTTAAAACTCACCTTATCTTTCATGTAGGACGGGCGCCAAGCTGCTTGCCTTTGGAAAACAATTGACCCCTGTTGACCTCAACAATCCAATCACACCCATAGGACAAAAATAAAGGGTTGGTGTGACTCATGGTCTGCAATTCTGGACAAAATAGAATTAGCCATTTACACTGGGTCAGCTCAGTCATTAGGCTGAGTCTCAAATCATGCCCATCGCTCTTCTAATTAAGCCATCTAAGTTGGGCAGATGGTTGTGACGCGATTGGTGTGTCATATTGCCCTTATTCCCACATTTCGTACCCTCTCTGTCATCTATCACTAGAGGAGCTCTAATTAGCTTGCTATTCTGCCATGCAAACTATTCCAAGCTTCTGAAAAGGCCTCCTCGTGTTTTGAATGATGGGGAAAGCTTTGAAAGAGGGCAAACGGTGGGAGGAGAAAGAAGCACTGTGTGCAGCATGACATTTTGAATAGTATTTTCGGCACTTGAAAGCAGCAATTACATTTCGCCTATAGACTTCCTGCAAGGATATTTTCTCATTGTCGTTTCATCACAATTGTGCAACTTGATCAAAATCACATTCTCACTCTAGATTATTCCTGTACATTTTTATTTTGCCCTATGCTCTCCATGTTTTAATTTCTTCACCAACATAGTTTTGTATCCTGGAGGGATTATTTCATGTTTTGAGCCCAGGGGTTGAAAATCCTGTTCCATGTTCATTTCTGTCCAAGGGAATGGCACAAAGTAGAGACAACGGCACATCGATTGAAATTAACACTTAAATATGACACAAAACGTAGTCAGGAAATGCTTGTGAATCAAATTAATCTCGCATGGGATAGCGATGAGACAAGCTTACTTGTTTTTGCACTTTGACATACGACAATTTATTAAATCAATTAGGTCTCATACAGTATATCACTCTAGTTAAAGATTATGCCCTGTAATGTTAACAGCGATAAAGCACAAAATGCACAATTGAGGTCTTTGAGGGGTGATGCAACAGTAAAATTTCCGAGGATCTGAGTAAATGTGCAGATTAAGGAATTCATTTTTACTATAGCGTCACTGAAGTTTTTCACTTACCAGAATCATAATGGCAAGGCCAATTTGTTAGTTATTGTATAGGAATCAGGACGTAGCCCGCTATGAACAGATAGACAAACAAAAATTTATTGGACAGGTGTTTTCACAATACTACATGGAAAAGCACGTCTGCACGAGCTTGTCAGTTTGTCTTTTATTTCAGGTCCTGAAAAGTTAAATTTGAAATGCCAGGCTACTGTATCCTTCCATTCATTTTCAAGCAATTGGTTTCAAAAAAGATTGCATGTTTGTAAATCTTTGCAATTCTAATAAATAAATAAATAAATGAATAAATAAATAAATTTAAAAATGTAAAAAAATAAATAAATATGAGACAATGAGACTGTGTATTATTTATAGCTGCTCGTTTTCTGTTTGGGTAAGACCGTATTTCAAATATAAACAAAAGCAAATCTACTGTTTCCCAAACTGTTTCAATGCCTGAAACAATAACACAATAAAGCTATTTTGTTTTTATTTTTGTATATGTATATATATGTATATATATATAGGGTGTCACCCGCCTACTGCCCAGTGCCAGCTGAGATACCACCCCCCGCGACCCTTGCAAGGAATAAGTGGTCAAGAGAATGGATGGATATATATATATATATATATATATATATATATATATATATATATATATATATATATATATATATATATATATATATATATAACGCGTCTAAAGTAACTAAAGTAACTAGTAGCGTACTTTATTCTACAAAGTAGTCTGATTAAAGTTACTGTCCAGAGATTCAATACGTTACTCCACATTTTCATAAAGAAGGCAAAATATCTCACTGTTGTAACAGTCACAAACAACTGCCGCTAACTACGAAGATGAGGCGGATGTCATTGATCACCACACTGAATTCAGCCATGGTCTGGTCGTGAATGGTTTGCACATTCAAAACAAAAGTGATGATACTTTTACTACTAATTTTATTAACCAACAGGCACACAACGCAACAAAAAAAGTGTACATTATGGACCATAAAAGTGGTAAAAAAAATAAAATAATTATTTCCATCCTCAACTGGTCCGTGAAGCATTATGGGATGAGGTCGTCTCCGCCCTCTCGCCAGGGGGCGTGACGTCAGACAAGTCACGTTTTCAGCATGCACGAGTCGACTCAAGTGTACACATTTTTTATTTTATTTTTCCTCGACAAGATGGCGTGCGCCAGTGTGTCTGGCGATTCTGTTGTCTTGGCTGTTTGTTGATGGCGCCGTGAGCTGCAGCAGCCGTCTTTGTCTTTCCTTTTGTCATGTGGCGTTTTCGTCTTTTGTGTGGACCCGATTCGGACCGGACTGTTCTCGGCGGTTTGGCCGTGATATTCCTCGCGGCACGGTGTCGGTGCCCGGCGGCCGCGCCCATTCAGCGGCATACCTGCACTAGCACGGTTTCTGTTGGGTAGTGGCTAGTCGGGGCCATCCGACTTCCCCACCGGCCACCTGTGAGTGGCTTGTGTCTTTTGCGCCAGGAGACTTAGGCAGCATTTTTCACAGCCCCTCTGCACGGAGGAGAAGTTGTCGCTGCTGGACAGTCTGCGCTGGTGAGCTGTATGGATGGCGCTTAAGGAGTGGACTGTTCTCGGCGGTTTGGCCGTGATATTCTTCGAGGGACAGTGTCGGTGTCTGGCGGTTGCGCTCATTCAGCTGCATGCCTGCACCGGTACGGTTTCTGATGGGGAGCGTCGGGGCCATCCGACTGTCCCACCGTGCACCTGGTTGTGTTTTTTGCGCCAGGAAACAGGCAGCATTCTTCACAGCCCTTCTGCTCGGAGGAAATGTCGGCGCCACTGGACAGTCTACGCCGGTTAGCTAGGATGGATGAGGACGCGAACGTCGCCGCTGGGCGCGGTGGTGTACGCGGGTCGTGGTGGATGGTGGTTCGGCGCTTGGAGGAGAGGCAGTTTGGATGGGACTGGAAAATTTGACCATTCTTTTTTGTGTGTATGGTGCTCATCGCGAACGCAGCAGCTGCTTGTTTATGAGCTAGCTTATAAGCAAACTTAGCTTGTAGCAAATGTGTGTGACGTCATGCATGCTGAGATCACGTCTCTGATCAACTGCTGAAAGGAGGCTGATTCTGTCCTCTTTCATCTAAAAACTGCTTCAAACATCAAAGCGGAAGTAGGGATGGAAGAATGTTGATTTGTTGTGATTGTACTGTATTGGTGTTAATGTTTTATGTTATGTTTGGTTTTTTTTGTCTTTCTGTAAAGCGCTTTGTGACAGTTCAAGCTGTTTGAAAGCGCTATATAAATAAACTTGAGTTGAGTTGAGTTGGGTTGGAATAGCGGAACAAACAATAGAGGAATTAAGGGGATTTTCATTTTCAACCTGGATAGATTTTTATTTTTTGTTTTATAAAAAGTATTTATGTTACAAGAAGTCAAGAGAGACTGCCTATTTTGTTTTTCATTAAAAAAAACAACCCTTTATTTTCATGTTAAAAATGCACTTTCAATAAAGTATTTGGAACTCAGTTTCTACCGCATTATTTTTATGTTGAGCTGGTGTTATCGGCAGCTGCTGAAAGTAACTAAAAAAGTAACTTTTAATCTAACTTAGTTACTTTTAAAATCAAGTAATCAGTAAAGTAACTAAGTTACTTTTTCAAGGTAACTGTGGCAACACTGAATATGTATGTGTATATGTATGTGTATATATATATATATATATATATATATATATATATATATATATATATACAGTGATACCTCGGTTTACGAACTTAATTGGTTCCCAGAGAGTGTGTGTAAACCGAAAAGTTCTTCTTCCGAACATTTATTTCCCATAAGAAACCATTAAAATGAGAATAATCCGTTCCCAGGTCCCTATAAAACATAATTTTCTACTAAATAAGCCTTAAAACTACACAAAAATATACCTTATTTTTATTATTTATTTTTATTATTTTTTTATTGTATTGTAATTAAAGAAATAAATTGTACTGTATAATAAAGTCGTTTTATTTTACTTTGTGATGGTAGTTCTTAAGGATAGTAGCAATGGTAGACTTACTTCATTCGCGAGCGTTTCACCGCGTAGAGTGTTTATGGAACGGTTGTCGCTCATTCGCACTTTCGTGCTCACCGGAGCGGAGGAGGTGTGTCCCTTGGTGACAAGGAAGTGGAGCACTTTAGCGAGTCAACAAGTGAGCACCGACAACTACTTTCACCTCTTTCCTGGGACTATACAGCCGTGGCACGATTTTCTCCTTTTTTGAGGTACGTGATGGACCTTTCGCTTTTTTTAGTGGCGCGAACTCCATTGACTACAATGCAAACGCGCCGCCGAATCGCCGTCCCTCGCTGGTAAGCATTAGGCTTAACGCCTGTGGTGGGGTCTTTTTCGGTCCCATAATAGCAAAAGTACACTCAAAATGTCTATCAAACACAAACCGCATCCGCACTAAAAGAAAGGGGGTGACGAACTGGGACGCCGTGAGCGTGCGTCAGCTTCTCGTGGCCGCCACCGTGGTGCTGTTCGACCGCGTGGTTTGGTTCGTCCGCCGAAAAGTAGTTCGTCAGCAGAGACTAAATTTTCGCGAATTTAATGTTCGTGAGGCGAAAAGTTCGTGAGCTGAAGCTTTCGTGAGCCGAGGTATCACACTATATATATATATATATATATATACATATACATATATATATATATATATATATATATATATATATATATATATATATATATATATATATATATATGTTAAGGGTGTAAATCTCTCCAATCAAGACGATTCGATACGCATCTCGATACATGGGGTGCGATCCGATACAAGGACGATTCGATTTTAAAATGAAACAATTCGGTTCGGTTCGATTCAGTAGGATTACGATTCGATGTTCGATTCAGTAGGATTACTATTCGGTTCGATTCGGTGTAGCGGTGCAGTGATTATTTGAAAACTCAACAATTAGTTAATTGTCAAATTAATTTACAATTATTTTGTTACTCCATTAAAGGTTTGAATATCTTGTTTAATTTAAAATGATCAAAATCTCGTAACCTTCACATGCATCTGCCTAATAAAATACTCCACTCGTAAGTTGTAACTACTAATTAATATCTTTTTCAAAGTGCCACCTTACTAAATGTAAACTAATTAACTTAAAACAATTACAATTAGATAGATAGATAGATAGATAGATAGATAGATAGATAGATAGATAGATAGATAGATAGATAGATAGATAGATAGATAGATAGATAGATAGATACAGGACTGTCAGAAAATTTGAATATTGTGATAAAGTCCTTTATTTTCTGCAATGCTATACATTCTGGATTAATTACAAATCAACTGAAATATTGCAAGCCTTTTGTTGTTGATTATGACATTTTTTGTACTTGGTCTGAGAAAATATTCTAATATTTTGAGATAGGATATTTGAGTTTTCTTAAGATGTAAGCCATAATCAGCAAGATTAAAATAATAAAAGGCTTGCAATATTTCAGTTGATTTGTAATGAATCCAGAATGTATGGCATTTTTGCTTATTTAATTGCATTACAGAAAATAATGGACTTTATCGCAGTATTCTAATTTTCTGAGACAGTCCTATAGATAGATAGTTTATTAATCCACACAAGCACCAAATCTGCATTTAGAGCTTCTCCCACACTTATTTTATACTTATTAGGACAAACAAGAAATTACCCGGGAGCCCGGAGCGTATTGCCGTCGAAGCTGCTTTCCCGCAGCTTCCCCCGGAGGCGGAGGCATCGCGAATGTCTGTCGAATATCGAATATCCAACCTAAAACTAACTTCACCGCAGTCTTCATCATGAGCCCATGTTTTGTTTTTACGTCCGTGCTGTATCAGCATGCGAATCCACCTCTGACCGTGCTCGTGCTCCTTCTTTTTTTTTTTTAAGCTACGCGCCAGGACAGCATGGTAGCATTTTCATTTCGTTCTCTTAACTCGAGAGTTATTGTTGTCATGTACACACGCTAGCATCGGTTAGCATGTTTACAGCGAGGGAACTGAATGACGCACCCTTCCGTAGTGAGCACAGATATATATACTACTGGAGTATTAGTGCGCTTGCTGATTTGATGAGCACACGGACATCCATGTTTTATGGAAGTCGACGGATGAGCGGCGCTCGCTAACAGCTTTTGGGGACGCTAATGTTTTTATCATGGCCCAACTCCTGAAAGCCCTCATTCTCCACAACGCAATATGGCTTAAGTGTTTAACAATAAATCGGGTTATTAAGGTCGTTATTATTATCTTTTATCTGGTCGAGTTGTGGGCGTTTTCAGCGGAAGAAGTCCTGTTTGTTTGTCCGTTAGTTTGAACACCGCGGTTCCATGCCAGCTTGTCTATACATCTGCCGTATTCGCAGTTGACAGTCTCTGTACATGACGTTGTTCATATAAAATTAACATTGTTTCCATACTTTGGACATTAAACTGCACAACCATAGTGTGTGGCCGCACAGAGAGAGTGAACAAAAAAAAATATTATTATTGTGTTGATCAAAGAGGCACCATGAGTCGGCAATTACTACGTTCTATATGGGATATTTATCGATGAAAAATATCACCACTAATTGACCTTTTTTTTTTTCTGTTTATGTTGCTTATCTCTTTTAGATGGGCCTGGCTTACATAGCACCCACTAATTAAAACAAGGGATGTTCAAGACCACTTTTTTCAGACCGATACCAAATACCGATACCACTAATACATAAAATGTCCCCCCAAAAATGAAAAATTTAAAGAAAGACCTATATATACCAACATAGTATTTTCCTTAAAAAATATTGACATTAATAGCAATTTTCTATTCCTCTCATTTTTAATTTCTAGTTCCTGATCATAAAACGTCCACAAGAGGGCGGACGATACTGGTATCGGCCTCCGAACACGAGTACTGATACATTAAAATAAGGCTGGTATCGGCACTGATACTGATACCTGATACACCAATCCCTAATTGAAACAACCATATTCATCACAATGGTGTTGTATATTTAATTGTCTTGGGGGCTTTTTCTGACCCTGCTGTATGCAGTTCCATCAACATATGTCTTAGCAAAAAATAAATAAATAAAATAAAAGGTTTGGGACTGTTCATAGGTAGAGCACAGTAACCACAACTCATTTTTTTTAATGCACCTCCAAACATGTATTGACTCATATTGTGCGCATAGCACAGTATTCTGATTTTAATTACTATTCTTGGCTGGATGTCTACAGAATAAAAATTAAAATGATCTCTTTCCGAATGGAAGTGTAGCCGCCAGCTAAAGCAGTCCACACGTCCTGGCTGGCTACATATCAGCTGGTATAAAATAGTTTCACATTTAAAGTGGGATTATCTTTTTCATGGATTTCAATGACATTCACAAGTCCCTGGAAAGAAACAATTTCAACGGTTTGAAACCAGCCTCGGCTGTCAGTGAATCACACCTCTTTGGTGTTACCACATTAATTGGAAGCTTATGTGTGGTGGGTGTGCCAGAGGTTTGGATGGAAGAAGATGTGGTGATGAAAAAGCCACAAGCCAAGTCAATGTAAAAAGTGTGAACGGGAGATTTTAACCTAAGTTTACATTCTGTCGTCAACCTTTTGAGTGTTCAACATTGACACAATTATCATCATACTGTAGTTCTGCTGTCCATCACAGTATTTTTTTGTCTTGGATTAGTATCTGTTTGTTGTTACTAGTTGTTCATTGAAATAATTGGAAAATAAATCTTGCAATGTATTGTCAAAATCAACATTGTTTCTTTGAAGACTAGATGTACAAGAGCTAGTGCATGCTGTAGGAAAAATGTATCCTATTGTATACTGCATTTAATCCAATTAATCCAAACCTATGAATTCAAATCTGTTGATTTGTTTTCAGCTGAAGATGACATACATAATTAATCAATGAACCAATGACTTTGAATGGCAATTATCTGTTGGCATGTTCAAAGATACGAGATCAGACATCAGTCCATTCATTTGTTGTTTTCTAAGGGGTCAATAGTCTCTCCAATTAACATCCAATTAAACCAACATGTATAAATGACTTGGGACCAAGACAAATGAAGCTTGTAAAAGGTCACATATGTGCAATCAAGATTAACAGTGACATAGCATCGGCTGGCAAGCAGAAAGGTTAAAGTAGTGGGTCCATTGTAAGCTGTTGCAGGATGCAAAGGACGACGATGCATACAAGTGCCACAATGCTCTTTATATTCCCAAATCAATGTGGAGCTAATCAGGACTAAACAGAGAACATATACAAACGGCCTCTAAAGATGATCTACACAAAGTCCACCATTCATGTGACCTATAAACTGTACAACTCAATCGAACATTACGAACAATAATTAAATATTTTATAGATGGGAACTAAAATTGAAAAAATGAGAGTATGCACTGGGCACGGGCCGATGTTACAATCTGACGGTATGATAACCGCATAAAAAGATTGCAGTATCAGAATGGTCTAAAACCTGCATCTCTAAAATGACCTATTTTTGAAATATTTCGGTAAATAAAAACAGGAACACATTGAACACAATCTACCAGTATTTTTTTTTTAACAAAATATAAAATATTTGGTGCAGAAGAAACATATACCACCTTAAGTTTAAATATATAAATAAATAAATGTTAAAGTTCTTCATGTCGACGTGGCTCTCTTAGCAAGACCACGCGATGATCGGGTGGTGTCTTGTCGAGTTCAGACTTGTAGTGTGACTACACGCCACGTCCACGACACAGACCAAATTTATCGGGTAATCTGACAGCGCAACTGTTGTGAAAGACAAAAAAATTGCGTAGTTTGAGCTCGGCATTAATAGAGTCATACAAGTTGTGAAAGTCATTCTTGTCAGCATAATCTTGGACCCAAGCAGGATGATCTTATCTTCACGTGGGATGGCCCTAGAATCAGATCTAGGTGGTCATAGAAGGAGTCTGTGGCATCATTGGGGAGGGTGAGGAGCGTAAGTGCTGATGACAGTGGCGTACCTGTTGGGTGCCAGAGGAATACGAAGGGTCATCAGGCGCTCGCTGATTCCGTCAGGAGACTCACTCTGGGATTTGGCGCGGAGGAGGGATGTTCTGATGGCAAAACCTTTCCAGAAGAATGTGTAGTCTTCGCTGACCTTGTTTTTATTGCATTGGACTGTGTACAAAATTTTTATTTAGTGTTGTACTGTGAGGAAAAGTGGTTAAGATAATGGACTGACTGTTTTGTTGACATTCCCTTTAGCGCAGCACAATCTAATGGATGCATAACGTAAACCCAGCCTCTACTGTAGCACCTTATATATGGAAAAAGTTTTCAAATATGTCATTCATTGAAGGTGCGCCTTATAATGTGGTGTGCCTTATAGTCGTGAAAATACGGTAATTTAATTTGCTTCATTTTTTATTTTTTGCATATTTTCATAATTTTTTACTAAAATCTAATTTTGAATCAAAACAACAACTATTTACAAACAAATTCGACTTACAAACGTCCTCTCGGAACCCATTGTGTTCGTAAGTTGAGGACTACCTGTAATCATAATTTGTTGAACTGTTTAACGAGTTTGACATGTTGGAAACATCAGACATGTAGTTATGATACCAGACATGTGGGTCATTTTATACTCAGGGAAATCAGAAGACAAAACCCTCAACAATGAACTGTACCTTACCAGTTTTTCTTGTTATCACATTGTTGAACAGTGTGGAACTGATTGACGGATAATTAGTGTAAAATAAATCA
Organism: Festucalex cinctus; assembly: GCF_051991245.1. Classification (NCBI taxonomy): domain Eukaryota; kingdom Metazoa; phylum Chordata; class Actinopteri; order Syngnathiformes; family Syngnathidae; genus Festucalex; species Festucalex cinctus. The sequence continues at coordinate 5,570,901 of NC_135421.1, read as the reverse complement.
GGAAAAAAAAGGTTTCAATTTAAAATTTAAATATAGTCTAGTCTTTTTTGGGTTCATATTTCTATACCATAATGTGACTGCTGAAGTAAAAACTGGATGTGTTGCACTGTTCATATTGTGTGTTGCTCACCTCCCGATCCACTGTGAAGTTTATTTTGTGTTGTCTGGCTGCACCTTCCACATTCAAAGTAGATCTTCACTGGGTAGGCTTTTTCATAGTGGTGGCTTGAATCGATAAGGCTCAATTATTTCAGGACTATATGCATTACTGTTCAATTAGTAGCTGGGTATAATTGTGCAGCCTAGTTCAACGTTTACACACTTGACAATAGTGACGTGTTCAATAAAACATGGCGACCAGTAATATTACTTTAAAAATATTTTGTCATCATGTTATCAATTATAGAAAAAAATGTTAACTTTTTACTGCTCTATTGAGTTTAGCACCCTTTTATGACTAAATGGTCCATAGTGAATTGAATCTGAATGGTTGTTAACTTGTGTTGTGTATATCTGTCCTGTGATTTGCTGGCAACGATTGTCAGTGTTCTCTCGTCCAAAGGCAACTGAGGCTGCGGGACAAAAAAAAAATGTATGGATGAATGGAAGCACAGTGTTTCAAACACATTATTATGATGTTTATTTTCAGTCAGCAGAATGCATGTGAGACCAGGTAGCTGCTCTTTTGACAAGGGAAATTTCCATTCTTTTCATGGGGGAAACATCCCTTTGACTCAGATGCAAGCTGTGATGATTTATAACAGCCCGAGAGCCTCTGCAAAAGCCTTACAGTATTGTGTGGGAATAGGCTGTGAGTAGTGGAGCAGCTAGGCCACTTCCTTTTTCAACCTCTCTCTATGCCCCATGGGATGAAGTTTCACTCATTCAAGTTTAGATGAAAGAGCAACATTTCAATTGAGAGAAGCTGTTAGCTGAATGTGGTAGTATTGTGTTGAAATAAGCTTATGAGATGGAATTTACTTTAATTAAAAAAGTATATGGGTTTATCTGTAAATTCCCCTTCATTACGAACAAACCATATGGGGTTAGCTTTCAAATTATCATTTTTTAGCATCTAATTGGGAAGTAACTTCTGTCACATACATATTTTAATAGCTAAAATATATCCATCCATTTTCTTGACCGCTTATTCCTCACAAGGGTCGCGGGGGGTGCTGGCGCCTATCTCAGCTGGCTCTGGGCAGTAGGCAGGGTACACCCTGGACTGGTTGCCAGCCAATCACAGGGCACACAGAGACGAACAACCATCCACACGCACAAGCACACCTAGGGACAATTCGGAGCACCCAATTAACCTGCCATGCATGTCTCCGGAATGGGGGAGGAGACCGGAGTACCCAGAGAAGACCCACGCGGGCACGGGGAGAACATGCAAACTCCACCCAGGAAGGCCGGAGCCTGGACTCAAACCGGAGTCCTCAGAACTGGGAGGCGGACGTGCTAACCACTCGCCCACCGTGTCGCCAGCTAAAATACAATATAATTTTATATTTTCATATCTGTTATATCCATCCGTATGTGTCATGTTCTTGTGAAGAATTATATCAAATTCAGCTCAATATATCGGCCTGTGATAAAACAGTTGTTTATTTACAACTCAATTTATTGCAATTATTGTCATGGCCTGGCCTGGGCCGCATGCACCTGTTCATGACCTGTTATGCATCCGCCAGAGTTCATGACCTGTTAAGTGCCTGTTACGCGTCTGTTTAGGTACTGATGTAACAAGTGTCTGTTTACAAAGCATGATGTTTGTGATGTCAACCTTTAATCCTTTAGGTGATGTCGGTGTCACGCCGCCACCAGGCGTGGCGGTTCATGCTTTTAAGTCCTTGAATGCCTTTTCGGCTTCCGGGTTCCATGAAAAACGGACTTGTGGGGAGGTCAAGGCGTGTAGGGGAGCGGCAATGGTGCTGAAGCTTCTTATGAATCTGCGGTAGAAGTTGGCGAATCCGAGGAACTGTTGAACTTTCTTCCGAGAGTCTGGCGTGGGCCACTCTCGTACGGCGCTGACCTTGTCCGCGTCCATTTCCACCTTCCCTGGTGACACGATGAATCCCAGGAAGGAGATGGTGTTAACATGAAATAGGCTCTTCTCAGCTTTCACGTACAGATGGTGATCCAAAAGACGTTGCAGTACTCGGTTTACGTGGTCTCGATGGCTCATTAGGTCAGGTGAGTAGATCAGAATGTCATCCAAGTAAACGTACACGAAGTGATCTATGAAGTCCTTGAGTACCTCATTTATCATGGCCTGGAAGACGGCTGGAGCATTCGTGAGGCCAAATGGCATGACCAGGTACTCATAATGTCCCCGAGGAGTGTTGAAGCCCGTCTTCCATTCGTCTCCCTCACGGATCCGAATGAGGTGATAGGCGTTCCGCAGATCGAGCTTCGTGAAGATCTTGGCTTGTTGCAGCTGATCGAACACCGAGGACATCAAGGGCAATGGGTACCGGTTCTTAACAGTGATGTCGTTCAAAGGACTGTAATCAATGCAGGGGCGTAGGGATCCATCCTTTTTACTCACAAAGAAAAACCCTGCGCCAGCAGGTGAGGAAGACGGTCGGATGAGGCCGGATTTCAAGGAGTCATCAATGTAGTTGTTCATGGCCTGGCGTTCGGGTCCTGAGACTGAGTACAGTCTCCCCTTGGGAATGGTTGAACCGGGAATCAGATCGATCGGGCAGTCATATGGGCGGTGTGGAGGGAGAGTCATGGCTTTGGTTTTGCTGAAGACCTCCCGCAGGTGGTGGTAGCAGGAGGGAACAGTGTGCAGGTTCGGGTACTCTTCTTGAGCCGGTGGGACGAGAGTCACCTGGTGAACCTGGGCTGTGGAGTTTCGGAGTGCGGGTTGTTCCGACCCGTGAGAGCTGCAGTCCTTTCCCCACTCCAGAACAACTCCAGTGTTCCAGTCGATTCTGGGGCTATGTAGACGCAGCCAAGGGTGTCCCAGAACCAAAGTGGGGGAAGCAGCGTGGAAAACATGGAAACGAAGAGTCTCGAGGTGCTGCCCGATTTGTACTTCCAGAGGTTCAGTGATGTGGGTAATTTTGAAGAGCTCTTTGCCATTCAGCGCCCTCGCCAGGATGGTCGAGGAAAGGGGTTCGGTGGAGCATCGTATTTGCTTTACGAGCTCCCAGTCCATGAGACTTTCGTCGGATCCGGAGTCGATAAGGGCTGACAGATCTGTGGTGACATTGTGGTGGGTTATCTGAATTTGCGTGAGTCTGTGGTTCTTGGCGGGTCGGGGTGACGGAGAACTCACCGGAGGGTTGCCCTTCGTGGTGCAGGATTCCACCAAGTGTCCAAGACCACCACAATAGTAGCAACGGCCCTCTCGGCGTCGGCGCTGTCTCTCCTCCGGCGAAAGCCGAGCCCTTCCCAGTTGCATGGGTTCGTCGCTGGCGAGGTCCACCTCTCCTGGTTCCGGTCGGGAAGGAAAGATGGGTCGCAGCCTTCTGGCCTCCGGTGTCCGTGTCCAGGGGGTGGGCTCCTCCCTCCTTCGAGGTCCGCCGATCTTGGCCAGCTCCTGGCGACGATGATCGGTGCGGATGGCGAGGGAAATTAAAGCGTCCAAGTCCGTGGGGAGATCTACGGGAATCAGAAGCTCTTGAATGGCAGGTGAGAGTCCTTTCAAGAAATGGTCATGAAGAGCTATGGCGTTCCAGCCACTGTTCGTTGCCAGTGTTCGAAAACGGACAGCGTAATCGCTGACAGATTCTTTGCCTTGCTGAAGTCGGCTCAGTGCTCGTGCCTTCTCTCGGTCATTGTTTTCTGGATCAAAGACTTGGCGCAAAGCGATTTGAAAGTCCTGTACGCTTTGGCAGACCGAGGAACCCCTGGCCCATTCCGCGGTCGCCCAGGTTTTGGCCCGTCCCGTCAGGTGAGACACCATGAAGGCCACTCGGGATCGGGCTGTGGGAAATGCCTGTGGTAACTGTTCAAAATGAATGTCGCATTCCGTGAGGAAAGTCTGACAGCGTCCGGGTTCACCGGAGTATCGTTCTGGGGAGGCCAGTCTTAATCCTACCCCGGTGAATGGCGTGGTCGGTACGGAGAACTCAGGATGAGGAATTTGTCCAGTAGGAGCTGGCGCTCGACGCCGTGAGAGGCTTACCAGCTCGTGGACCTGGCTGGTCAATTCCCCAATCTGGGACAGCATGGTCTGCTGGATCCGGTCCTGGTTGTCGAGCCGGGCCTCCTGGCTCTGCAGTGCGGCCTCGACCTGGCCTGCTGGGTCCATGCTGGCCGAAGTGTACTGACAAGGCGAGGTAAGGTAGGACTCAGACGCAGGCGTAAGGTAAGCCACCAAGGCAGCAGGTTTATTACCGGCCAACAGGGGTCTCCTCTCAAGCTGAGAGGAAAACAGGGAGGCAAAAAAGTGGAGAACAAAAAGCGCTCCACTAGGGAGGAAAAAACAGGCAAAAGGTACTGGGGACAACGAAAAGCGCTCCGCTAGGGAGGAAAAAGGGCACAAGGCAAAAGGGGTAACAAAAGGCGCTCCACTGGGGAGGAAAAAGCACAAAAACAAGGCAAAAATACGTGGCAACATGAACGAGGACATAAGGACTGTGGGACGCTTCCATGCACTGACTGTGATACTTCGGCCCTGAGGGGAGAATGCAGGTGGCTTTTATTGCAGTAGGTGATTGGTGGCAGGTGGTGATAATCAAGGGCGGGGACCGGTAATTATGGCGCGGCAGGAAGGGCAAGTGAACCTGGGGTGAGAGGAGAGTTAGGATTTCAAAGTAAAACGGGAAACAGAGACACAAAAATAAAAGCATGAACCGCCACGCCTGGTGGCGGCGTGACAGTCGGGACCTATGTGATGTCGTTCTTTAGTCCTTTACGATTCACTGTTTGTGGGTGCAAGCTGAGAATTGTGTGTGGTTTGCCGGATTATTGTCCAACTGTCCTGTGTATAGCGTCTTTGAGTTCCTGCTAGTGATGGCAAAATGAAGCCCCGTAAAGCAGTGAAGCCCTGCAGTGAAATGCTTCACACACACGTAGGGGCTTCAAGATGATTCATTTCCTCGACTACGCCATCATGTGGACAGAAAAATGTATAACATGCTTGTTGCATGCAATAAAATGGTGGGGTGTAAATCATGCTCTAAATACAAAAGAATATATATTTGAAGAGTGTTTTAACATGAATTGTTCTGTTACTTTGTCTATGTTTGTGCGTATGCAACAAGTGAAAATGTGAAATAAGGAGGTAAAATAAAGTGCTTATTCATTTTTATTTAAAAACTATTTTTTCCGAAGTTTTTGGACTCAGGCGGTTTCTTTTTTTTGCAGAGAATTTCACCTGCTTTGGAAAAAAACTCTTTCACATGGTACTGATGAAGCAGGGGTGCATCGATATGAGATAGCAAGTTTGTATAGAATTGGACGCGTATATTTCTGTGATTCCCAGTAGGCTACTGAAGGGGACTTTCAACTGTGAACAGAAAAATGTGAATTTTATGTGTTGTCACATTTTATTTTATTTTATTATTGGAATCTGTTAAAATAGTACCGTAATTGCAGTGCATTACCTTCTGAGGTGAGATCTGCTCAAAGTGCTCCTAAACAAGGGAAAATCTCTTTCTTGCTGGTTCCATCGCAAAAAGAGGCTCGTCAAATCGAATGCCAAAAGCAAAAAAAGTAGCGCAATAAGGGACCCGAAAACACAAAAAGTGAAGGGGAATCCATAGCGTTTCTTTGCCGCTTTTATTTCGAACTACACTCAAACCTAGCGAATCATTTCCTGAATCAGTCACGTGGTACACCTGCTTCGTGGGGCTTCAAACGTCACCACGTACGTCATCAACACACGCATTGACTCGCCGTTCATGAACCACTCATCTGCATTACTCGGCACACGCTTCAGGGATTCGACCCGAGAAGCACATCACTAGTTCCTGCCTCTCGATGTGAATAAATGGAGAAAATCTTATTTGTGTCTGCATTTGGGATCCAAACCTTTCAGCATACTTCTTCTAAATCACTTACTCCTCACAAGGGTCGCTGGTGCCTATTCCAGACAGTTTATCTCTTCAGGCAGTAGGCGGGGTAAACTCTGAACTTGTTGCCAGCCAATTGCAGGGCACACAGAGACAAACAACCATCCAGACTCACAAGCACACATAGGGACAATTTAGAGTGTTCAGTTTAACCCGCCAAGCATGTCTTAGGAATGTGGGAGGAGACTTAGACTTGACTTTATTGATCCCTTTGGGATGGTTCCCTCTGTACCCGGAGAAGACCCACGCAGGCATGGGGAGAACATGCAAACTCCACCCAGGAAGGTCGAAGCCCGGACTCGATATTGCGTCCTCAGCACTGGGAGGCGAACGTGCTAACCAGTCAGCCACCGTGCCGCCCTGCAATTATTGTATTTATTAAAATTTAATATTGAAGGAATGTTTTATGAATGGCGGCATGGTGGCTTACTGGTTAGCAGTTCGACCCTTGTGAGGAGCAAGCGGTAATGGATGGATGGATGTTTTAAAAATAGATCTCTGCATTCAGAAAATAAGCACTAAGGAGCTTATTTCACGTTAGCACATACCTAAAAAGTCCCTTTTTTATGCAGCTTGCACACTTTTCAGTACAGTATGTATGACCCCCAGTCCAAAATTTGGATATGAGACAGGAGAATGAGTAAACAAAATAGTTGTACTCATATTACTGTAGTTGTAGATGACAACCAAAGGCAATTAAGATAAACGGTGTACCTGAAAGGCATATACAAGAGATCTTTTCAGGCATCTTTTCATGTTATGTTTTAAACTCATAAAGCACATTTGTCGCTTCTGATCCCCTGACTTACATCATTTCTTGTCTATCACTCAGACAATTTATCTCTCAGGCCCCAATACCAAGGGGACTTTGCAGCTATTTCAAGTTTAATGATCTCTAAATCCAAGGAATGCTAATTTTTGTAGCCTGCTACCAATTGCCCCAATTGTCTCCATTTTACCATCACTCTAAAATTACAAAGCTGTTGTCCCCACGGCCCTATTTATCCTTAGTGAAACAGCTGGGTACAATTATGCACAGGAAATTCACTGGGAGGTGACAGGAAGTCAGGGGGAATCCCTCCCTCAGAAAAGGGCAAGCACAAGACTGCGGGAGGCAAAATCAGGCCACAGGGTCTTTCTGTGGTCTCATCCAAACCCCCCACTTGGTCCTCAATACCTCTGTAGCCTGTGAAGATTAGCCAAAGCAAGACATAAAAGCAAGGGATGCATTTACTTGAACTCGAGAAGTGACAGACTATTTATTTTTACACTTATTCTCAATCCTGCTGTGCACTGCATTGAATGACAGCTGCAGCATTTGAAGTTATTAAATATCCAGAGGGTGAACAGCATTGTTTTAAAAAATGGTGCCGGCTTCAAAAGGTTTGTGATCACAAAGTAGTTTAGATGTATCATCTGAGTCTAAGTAAATGGATGGGAACAAAGCCATATTCATTTTGCATCAACAATCTAAGGCAGTGGTGTCCAAAGTATGGCCCAGGGGCCATTCGCGGCCCGCCGTCCATTTTTCAGTGGCCCGCGACATATGTTAAAAATGGCATTTGACTCACTTCAAATAAAATAAAACTAAAATGTTTGGAGATGGTCAAAGTAAGAAGGGAGGGTATCGAAAAACAGGCGCCATTAAAGGTTATTTTAGTTAATTAAAACTAATAAAGAAACTAAAACTAAAATTCAAAAAACAATATGTTACCAAAATAAAATAAAAACGAAAATGCTTTTTAAAAAACGAAAACTACCTGAAACTACATTTTATGTTTACAAAACTAACTAAAACTAACTATAATTATAGCAAACATGTCCTTCGTTTTAGTCTTTGGTAATTAATGCATGAGCCTTTGGGGGTGATTTTAAATGTGATTTTTAGTAGATTTATTTTGATATCAACCGGACGTTTGAAAGTATGTGACACGGAAGTGATGTCATCTAGCAGTAGCCAATAGAAAAGCACCAAAAGATGACGTTGCTCCCATGGTGTTTTTTAAATAGTGCGCACAAGTAATACACATTTAAAAAAAAAAAAAAAAACTAATACTAAGACTGAAACTGGGCGGCACGGTAGTCGAGTGGTTAGCACGTCCGCTTCCCAGTTCTGAGGTCTCCGGTTCGAGTCCAGGCTCGGACCTTCCTGGGTGGAGTTTGCATGTTCTCCCCGTGCCCGCGTGGGTCTTCTCCGGGTACTCCGGTCTCCTCCCACATTCCAAAGACATGCATGGCAGGTTAATTGGGCGCTCCGAATTGTCCCTAGGTGTGCTTGTGAGTGTGGATGGTTGTTCGTCTCTGTGTGCCTTGCGATTGGTTGGCAACCAGTCCAGGGTGTCCCCCGCCTACTGCCCAGAGCCAGCTGAGATAGGCGCCAGCAGCCCCCGCGACCCTTGTGAGGAATAAGCGGTCAAGAAAATGGATGGATGGATGGATAAGACTGAAACTAACAAACTAAACTAAAACTAAGCATTTTTTAAAGACTAAATTAATAAAAACTAACAGAACCACCCTGAAAACTAATACAAACTAACTAAAATGAAAAATTCCAAAACTATAATAAACCTACTGCCATATTACAAATAAATTGGATTATATACTGTATCATTTTTCTAAATATGCAAAAGCATAAATAAATTATTTGTGCAATTTTTAGGACTAAACACAATTTCTCTTCATAACATTATGTGGCCTTCGGATTTTCTGTATGTGGCCCTCAAATGAAAAAGTTTGGACACCCCTGATCTAAGGGCTATTACATCAATTTCCAGGTGGTTTATGCATCTCCTTTTTTTTTTTTTTTCATTGTGTTCAGGTTTGGATTTTTCTAAAGTATCATTCACTGAAAGAATTAGTTAATTAGGTAAATATAGGATACTGCATTTTTTTCCACAAAGGGAACTGTGTACATTTGGAGCATTGCTGACATTTACATCAACTTTATTTTATAATTGCTTTCACGTATTTGATGATCTATTTGTGAGTGTCTGTATATAGCTTGTGATTATAGGAGAGCTGACTGGCATAAATCCCAAGGGAGAGAGGTCAAGGTGGCATTTATCTAAGGGGCTCTTTTATTCCTGTCTCTTTATTCTTGTTCCCTGTGCTTTCAATAATTCAACAGCCTTTTCTTCTCCTTACTTCCGATTGACATGGTGCCAACATTTTGACCTCAGGGTAAAAAAAAAATCTGTCTTCACACCTGCAGAATGCACATACAGAGAGGCTATACGCCAAAAAGATTTAGGTTAAACGACATTCACTTGATTCTGGACAGCTGCGGTGAATACTTAACTTACGCATGCATTTTTATAAAATTGTAAATGCTCCTCAGAACAGGATCGTTAGGACAACTCCTTTATTTTTGCTGAAGACTAAAGACATGCATTAGAACTAGGGATGTAACGATACGCAAACATCACGATACGAAATTATCACGATATGAAGGTCACAATACGATAATTATCACGGTATTGGGGTGGGGGGTTGGCGATATTTAAAAAAGATCACAATGTAAAAAAAAACAAAAAAAAAACCTCATACTAAAAAAAGCAGAATATTGTGCTTTAGTACATAACAGCAGTGCATATAAATCACATACAATCGCTAATAACAACAGTGAGGCACTTGCTCATGCAAGCACACATTGATCGCTTCACAAGAAAATTAGGTTCCCCTTCATCTGACAATTAGCATAGATTTTAAAAATAGAAGGCCAAAACATCCCTAATGAAATTTAAATTGTACTAATAAACTAGCCACTAGAGGGTGCTAGAACTGCACAAATGGAAAATCAACCTGACTTTTTTAACAGATGTGTTCCTTTTAAATATTGTGAACGAGACGATGACGATATTGTGGCAGTTTTAATATAACAATATTGCCCTTATTGTTACATCCCTAATTAGAACAAAGACAAACATGAGACAGGATCTCCATTTCAACTGTCATGTCCAGATCCCAGACAGCGCTCAAATTGATACCTGAGAAAGGCATGTCGGCTGGCATGTCTGACAAGCATCAACCGATAAGCTTATATTTTCCCAGCTCATTAACCACCTAACAAGGTCAGTTTTGTGTCGGCTGCCCAATCCCGCCCTGCTGTTTTGTGGGCGGATATTTGTCTTCGAGCGCAGCAGGAATTCGCCATTATCATATTTCAGGAAAGTTATTTAAATTAAATTTGCAGAAGATGACAGTGTTGTCAGAGGTTATGAAGAGCTCATATCTCGGATGCCAGCTTTACACAATTAGTAAAGGTAACTTGACCAACGACAACTGCTATTATGCTGTCATTTTGCGTTTTCCACAAAACCGTCTGTAATTTGTTCACAATTGTCTAGTTACATGTAATGCAAACAGGTGCAGTTTTCTCAAAACAAATTGGTGATGTCACCAAACTCCAGAAGACATTATTATCTCAATGTCATGTACTGATTGTAAATAAAACCATATTCAGTTGAGTGAGAATCTTTTAGTCAATAACTACCCAATTCAGTTTACTCCCTGGAGATCGATGTGTTGCAAGGCTGGAGATGCTTTGCAAGACTTTCACTCCACTCACATTAAGTTGCTCCTTGTGTTTAGGTTTAGGACTTCACTTTTCTTCAGTAAATAAAGAGCATGCTGTGTTGAATTGAGGTAAGGTAACTGACGTGGCCTTTAAATAATTTATTCAATTTATTTGCTTTCAAAAAGTAGTGAGTTGAGAATATGTTTTTATACGCTTCAAAAACAATGTTATTTTCTTCTTATTTTGTCCCATCATCAATAAACACCCGTGAGTCCAATAAGCAACCATACAGCACTGCTTTAACCATTTCAACATGTTTGGGAAATGCACACTAGTAAATAGCATATTTTTATGAAACCTCGTGAATGAATTAAAGTTAAGAGTCTGCATGTTTTTAATCATTTTTTTAAACTCTATTTCAAATTCATGTGAGCCAGCATTCATTCATTCATTGATTTGTGATATTCAGTTGTATAAAGATGGATATTGAAGTAACTCTGACAGTGCAGTGAATGGAAATAGAAAGGACAAATGAAATAAAGTTTCTAGGTATTATTATTGATGAACATTTAACATGGAAATCACATATAGAATATGTTAAATCTAAGATATCCCAAACTGTAGCTGTTTTACACAAGGTTAAATAATTGTTGAACAAGGATGCTTTGTTATTGTTATATAATTCATTGATTGTTCCATACCTGACCTATTGCATTGAAGTGTGGGGGTGTGCTGCCAAAACTTTTTCATATACAGAAACGTGCTATCCGTGTTATTTTTGGTTGTGGATACAGAGACCACACAAATCCATTATTAAAACAACTAAAGATTTTAAAATTTAATGAATTGATGGAGTTTAACCGCCTTAAAATATTGTATAAAGCCCACCATGAAATTCTACCAGTTAATATACAAACTCGATTTATAAAAAGGGAAAGTGAGTATAAATTAAGAGGAACATACAATTTTTCTAAACCTAAATACAGAACAAAACAAAAAGAACGATGTATTTCAACTCAAGGTGTCAGTCTATGGAACAATTTGGATTGTAAAACAAATTCTTCTCAATCTATTTGTATTTTTTTTTTTATGTATAAAAGCATTTACAAAAGTAAGCTAAAGTATTTACTGCAAAAATGTATATAGCAAAAGGACATGCAGTTTAATTATTTTTGAATTATTAGGTAGTATTGTAACACCAAAAGTGTCTTGACTACTTGTGTCATTGATTTTGTGTTGATTCTTTGTGTGTGTGTGTTGATTAGGGGCAGACAAAACAAATTGTACTTCTTTCTGTCCCCTTTCAGTTATTTTATTTTAAAGAGTGTAATAAATGGTTTTGATTTGATTGTGGTAATTTATAGTCATGAAAATGACACAAATACTGTACTTTTGGACAGTTTTCACTTAGCTCGGCAAGCTGCCACACAACTGTTTATCCAAGAAATAACTGCTCTAAATATTTTCTTATGCAAGAAACTGTTTTTTTTTGTCCCCAGACAGACAAACAGAAAGAGAAGTCTAATGGTCACACACACACACAAAAAAAAGACTACTGAGCAACAACACTACATGCTTTTTATGTTTATTTAAACACAGTAGTCTTGCAATCAAATCACTACTCTGTAGTATGAAAAATGTATTAGAACAAAAGAAAAAGTTTCATTTGTCTTGCCAAGGTTATGCAGAATTTCCATGTCACCAACTGGCAAAGCAAACCGTGTCATACTCCATTTGTGTTGTATACACATTTCCCCTGAGATTAAATATTATTGTTTTGAAGTCATTTGAGGGGTTGTCAAGTTGATTTTCATCACCCAAAGCCAGACGCTCTTGTGCCCGTGATCAGTCACAGTGAATGACCCATCTGGGATCTAGATCGAGTCCATCTGTAGCAGGCCAGAGGACAGGACCGAGTAATCTGGGTCGAACTCTTGGTTCCCCCAAGTCAGTCATTAGGTGTGTTTCCATTACCCTCAGTTTTGCGCAAAAGGCATGTTTCGCACAAGTAAGCTGGTAATGGAAACACCGGATTTGCGGAAAAACTCAAATATTGCAAAAAAGTTTTTGCGCTCTCATGAGGTGGTTTTTGAGACGTATCGAAAAAGAAGTATTTCGCAAAAGTGTAATAGAAACACTTTTTGCGCATTAGTAGTCATGTGACACCCACCCGGTCACGGAGGAAAGGACTGAAACACATTGTTTATGTGTATTTTTATTAAACTTGCAATTACTATTTGTTTTGAGAATTATTAATTTCGGTTTTGTATTTTAGCTTTACATGCTGAAGTGATTTTTATTGGCGACTGCACATCATGAGTGCAAAAGAGAGAGTGGTGTAATCGAGCGAGTCTCCTTCGAAAAGTTGAAGGAGAGGAGAGCTTCAAATCCTGACCTGCCATGTCTGGTTAATTTAGCAGAAAACATCAGAAACGTTTAACAATTTATAACCCGCCTTTTACCCAGCTTCTGCATGGGAACAACAACATTTTAGGATTACAGGAAGTAGGAAGTACGGGGCCACTCGCTTTCGTGTCAGAACTGCTTGCCGACTGCCGACGGACACACACAACAACACCAACACTAAATGCCCGAAACTGCCCGATGAGGGGTGAGTGTTTTTAAAGTAATATAACTACACCGGGCGTCCGTCTACCGTAAACATCATGAGCACCTCCTACAGAACAGCGAGGTCTCGCGAGACGGGACATTCCGAGAATTGCGCCTCAGAAGCGAAACACTCTTCAATGGAAACACCGACAATTCGAATTTGTACTTTATCGAAATAGTACAATATCGCTTTTATTTTTGCGAAAAAGGGTAATGGAAATGCACCTTATGTCTCTCTTGCTCTCTCATCATGGACTGTTGCTTCCTGAATTCAAAATGATTCATCATTTCATTAAACCGGATAAACAAACACAGTGGGTCCTGTATCGTTTTCATTGTACTTGAGAAATCCTGGAGCATTGCTGGAAGAACAAAATGTTTCCGAATCTAAAGTGTGTTCAATTAATTGTAATGATATTGTAGTAAATGCATAATAAACAGAGGGGGGAATAATTATTTGATGTGCTGCTGAATTTGTAAGTTTGCTTACAGAAAAATTAACAGCTTCCATGTTTTAAATAGTTGTTTATGTAAATTGAAAAAGCATAGAAACACCAAATATAAAAGTTTTACTGAGTAAAATAAGTATTTAATCCCGTACAACTCAACCAGATTTCTGTCTGCCCCAGAATGCCTGATGCTCATGCAGCACACATCTGTGCACAATCTACTCATTTCCAAAATGACCCCCGGTCTGAAGCTCCATGCAAGGTCTTGCCTTGTAGAGTGAGCATGATCTTGAGAAAGTTAAAGGACCAGTCCTTAGTCCACATCAAGGACTTGTTAATGATCTTAAGACAATTGGGACCTCATTCCTTAACGCAGCAGTCCCCAAACTTTTGAGTGCCACAGCCATTTTCTTGTGAAGACATATTCAAGGACCAAATTATAAACAATTGATTAGAAATATCGCTCACCATTACCTAGGCTCCGTGGCCGTTTGGCATATTCCAACAAGTTTTATGATGCTTTCTTCGTATTCAAATAAACTCAACTCAACACCTCAACATTAACGACATAGTGTAGTGTAGTGTGACGTTTATTATTCTATTATGAATAAAGTTGTCATTAGCACACAGTTGTTGTCTGCAAATTATCGGACATAATAATCTGGCAATGAAGCTTCCCTTGGTGTCAATGCCCTTGTTCCTCGTTGCTGATATGAATTGCAGTGACCGGGGTTAGCCTCTAGAGAAGGGGTGTCCAACATTTTTCATTTGAGGGCCACATACAGAAAATCAGAAGGACGCAAGGGCCACATAATGTTATGAAGAGAAATTGTGTTTAGTCCTAAAAATTGGACAAAATAATTTATTTCTGCTTTTGCATATTTAGAAAAATGCTACAGTATATAAACCAATTTATTTGTAATATGGCAGTAGGGTTATTATAGTTTTGGAATTTTTCATTTTAGTTTTTATTTCGTTTTGAGTTTTGTTTCTTATTTTTTTTTAATTGAGTTCGTTTTAATTAGTTTTTGACACGAAGCGAGGAGGTAGGACTCAGACGCAGAGTGACAGTTGGCCAACAAGGCTGCAGTTTTAATATATCGAAACTCAAAACACCTCTCAAAGAGGGAAAAAAGGCTGAACAAAAAGAGCTCCAAACTGGAGATACAAAAAGGGCACTCAAAAACAGGGACAACTAAAGGCGCTCCACAAGGGAGGAAAACAAGGGGCAAACAAAGGGCGCAAGACAAAGCAAGGCAAGACATCAAACTAGGACTGTGGATCAAGGACTGTGAGGACGCTTCCATGCACTGAGATGTGTGTGACACTTCGGCCCTGAGGGTAGAATGTGGGTGGCTTTTATTGTCAGTCTGATTGGTGGCAGGTGTTCGTAATCATGGGCGGGGACCGGTGATTATGGAGCGGCAGGAAGGGTAAATGACCTGGAGTGATAGGAGAGTAAGGATTTTCACAATAATACAGGAAACATGGATAACAAAATAAAAGCATGGCCTGTCACGCAGGTGGCGGCGTGACAGTACCCCCCCCCTCAATGGCCGGCTCCTGACGGCCATCCGACCCATAGAGTCCAAAAACAAGGGCGGGCGGAAGGGGGCACGGAGGTGGGAACACGGCCCAACCCTCCGTCCCAGACAAAAGGGCAGTCCAGGAGGGCGACCATGAAGCCAGACAAGGGGCCGTTCAGGATGTTCCCGATAGAAGAGTCCGCGGGCGGACTTGACGTGACTTGGCGAGGCGTAGCAGACGTGGCGTGGCAAGCTTGGCAGACTTGACGAGGCGTGGCAGGCTTGGCAGACTTGACGAGGCGTGGCAGGCTTGGCAAACGTGGCAGAATTGGCGTGACAGGCTTGGCAGACTTGGCGAAACGTGGCAGAATTGGCGTGACAGGCTTGGCAGACTTGGCGAAACGTGGCAGAATTGGCGTGACAGGCTTGGCAGACTTGGCGAAACGTGGTAGGCTTGGCAGGTGTGGCAGGCTTGGCTGACTTGGCGCGGCAGGCGTGGCAGACATGACGAGGCGTGGCCGGCTCTGGCGTGGACGGCTCTGGCGTGGACGGCTTTGGCGTGGACGGCTTTGGCGTGGACGGCTTTGGCGTGGACGGCTTTGGCGTGGACGGCTTTGGCGTGGACGGCTTTGGCGTGGACGGCTTTGGCTTGGTCGGCTTTGGCTTGGTCGGCTTTGGCTTGGTCGGCTTTGGCTTGGTCGGCTTTGGCTTGGTCGGCTTTGGCTTGGTCGGCGTGATGCAGAGACTTGGCGTGACCTGATGCAGAGACTTGGCGTGACATGATGCAGAGACTTGGTGTGGCTCAGGGTCTTGGAGATGCGCCCGGCGAGACTCGGGGGCTTGAGGCGGTGACTGGCGAGGTTCAGGAGCGAGAGGCTGCAGCAGACGAGGTTCAGGGGCGAGAGGCTGCAGCAGACCAGGTTCAGGGGCGAGAGGTTGCAGCAGACGAGGTTCAGGGGCGAGAGGCTGCAGCAGACGAGGTTCAGGAGCGAGAGGCTCCAGCAGACGAGGTTCAGGAGCGAGAGGCTCCAGCAGACGAGGTTCAGGAGCGAGAGGCTCCAGCAGACGAGGTTCAGGAGCGAGAGGCTCCAGCAGACGAGGTTCAGGAGCGAGAGGCTCCAGCAGACGAGGTTCAGGAGCGAGAGGCTCCAGCAGACGAGGTTCAGGAGCGAGAGGCTCCAGCAGACGAGGTTCAGGAGCGAGAGGCTCCAGCAGACGAGGTTCAGGAGCGAGAGGCTCCAGCAGACGAGGTTCGGGGTTCTGAGGCCAGTCCGACCCTTCACCCCAGTCGCCACGATCCAAAGCCATCAACTCTTTTATCTCCGCAATGACTCGGGCGATGTCTTCAAGCCTCTGCCAGGTCTCCAATTTGGACACTCCCGCTGGGTCCATGCTGGCCGAAGTGTACTGACACGAAGCGAGGAGGTAGGACTCAGACGCAGAGTGACAGTTGGCCAACAAGGCTGCAGTTTTAATATATCGAAACTCAAAACACCTCTCAAAGAGGGAAAAAAGGCTGAACAAAAAGAGCTCCAAACTGGAGATACAAAAAGGGCACTCAAAAACAGGGACAACTAAAGGCGCTCCACAAGGGAGGAAAACAAGGGGCAAACAAAGGGCGCAAGACAAAGCAAGGCAAGACATCAAACTAGGACTGTGGATCAAGGACTGTGAGGACGCTTCCATGCACTGAGATGTGTGTGACACTTCGGCCCTGAGGGTAGAATGTGGGTGGCTTTTATTGTCAGTCTGATTGGTGGCAGGTGTTCGTAATCATGGGCGGGGACCGGTGATTATGGAGCGGCAGGAAGGGTAAATGACCTGGAGTGATAGGAGAGTAAGGATTTTCACAATAATACAGGAAACATGGATAACAAAATAAAAGCATGGCCTGTCACGCAGGTGGCGGCGTGACAGTTTTGAGGGTAGTTCTGTTTTTTATTAGTTTTATTTATTTAATAAATGCTTAGTTTTAGTTAGTTTCAGTATTAGTTTTAAAGTTTTTTTTAAAGTGTATTACTTGTGCGCAATATTTAAAAAAAACACCATGGGAGCGACGTTATCTTTTGGTGCTTTTCTATTGGCTGCTGCTAGATGACGTCACTTCTGTGTGACATGTTTTCAAATGTCATTTATCCGTTTTTTTATCAAAATAAATCTACTAAAAATCACATCAAAGACTAAAAGGACATTTTTGCTATAATTATAGTTAGCATTGGATAGTTTTGTAAACATAAAATGTAGTTTCAGTTATTTTTCATTTTAAAAAAAAGCATTTTCGATTTTATTTTATTTTGTTAATAAAATTGTTTTTTGAATTTTAGTTGTAGTTATTTTGTTAATTTTACTTAACTAAAATAACCTTTAATGGCATCTGTGTTTTTCGACACCCTCCCTTCTTACTTTGACAATTTCCAAACATTTTTGTCAATTTATTTTAACTGAGTCAAATGTCATTATTAGCATATGCCGTGGGCCACTGAAAAATGGGCGACGGACCGCAAATGGCCCCCGGGCCATAGTTTGGACACCTCTGCTCTAGATGTTAGCTTTCGGATCACGCAATACTGACAGGAGCCACTGGCAGATGAATGTCGCGTCTGTGGTGCGTGCATTGTCAAACATACATAGTAATATCTCGCAAGTATTTTTGCTCGTTTTCACTTTGTTGAGCATTTGATGCATTTTTTGGGGGGTTTTTTTGTTTTAAATAGCTGTAACATTCAATGTTGCACACATAATGACAATCTGTAACAGTTGGCAGTTATGTTGATTTGCTGTCCATTTATTAATAATATAATGAAAATAAGTGGAATGAATATTTACTTTGGAAGTCAACTTACAGTGCATGCCCCTAAATTATTACTTGAGCCCCCAAAATTTCAGGTTAGGGGCTCCTGTGCACCTGTGCAGTAATAATAATATTAATAATAATAATAATAATAAAAAAACGAAGCCTTGAAAGGCTTTAGCCACCGAAGGACCAAATCAACTCGACCATTTTCTGGCCGACCACATTGCAACTGAATTCCAACCTCTTTGCCTAAATGTGACATGTATCTGATTTTTGTCATGCAATGTGAACAGTAGTTCATCCATGCAGATGGTTCATTTGTTTCATGCAGCAATGACGTGACATCATCGTTTGTGGACGTGTAAGTGCATTCTTACCAATGAAATGTTCATGTAGCGCTTCTTGTAGACTTATTGGTGCAACTTTATGAGACATACAGTGGCATTTAACCATGGAGACAGTAAATCACATGAAAATATTGCGGGGAAAATCAATATTTTCAAGTTAGGTGAGCTTAGTGAGTGTCAACATAAGTGGCTGCCGGTGGCTTCACTTCTCTCTGCGGTGATAAAGTGGCATTGTGAGTCTATTCATATATAAGTCCGTGGATGTTCACCTTAGTTGAAGGAACGCTCAAGACATTTGTGTGAATGCACAGACACGTGGAACATTGCCCAGACCTTTTACTTTGAAAACAATGACCAGACCAATAACTGAATCAGTTTCAAAATTGATTGGTGAGTACCTCAATTCCTATTCTTGACATTGCTGAATTCAGGTTTTGTTGGTTTGTATTACTTAACAATACTAAATATAACTGATATAGGGGTTTGAATTGCGTAGTAC
This sequence comes from Festucalex cinctus, assembly GCF_051991245.1. NCBI lineage: Eukaryota > Metazoa > Chordata > Actinopteri > Syngnathiformes > Syngnathidae > Festucalex > Festucalex cinctus. The sequence continues at coordinate 5,552,128 of NC_135421.1, read as the reverse complement.
CTGACAATTCGATTTGTATCACGATTTATAAGTCACGATTTGATTCGATACCGATTAATCCTGATACGAATCGAAGTCGATTGTTGCGAATTTTTCATTATTCAAATTTATTTAATTGTAATCAGTAAACTTGTACATGTACACTGTAAGATTTGTATAAAAATATATTTATTTATCTAAAACTTCAGTCATTACTGTGAGCCTCTGTATTTAACGGGTTGTAATCAGTTTCATGTTTGGACAGGTTTGAAATATAATTTTAAGGCGTAATGTTTCATGAATATAACATTCTTCCATGCTTAAGGTGTGAACCCTAACCCTAAGTAAGACGGTTTCTTGAATATTTTTCCATCACAAATGGATGTTTAAACATCAATTCGGTCACATATTGAATCGATTCGAGAATTTCACGCTGCTACATCGCGATATATTGGCGAATCGATTTTTTATTAACACCCCTATTGATTAATAAACACGTAGTACGTAGTTTGCGTAGGCCTCTAATGTAACAGTCTTTACTAGCGCGGCGGTGGCAGTTTTTATGCATGTGCACTATTGAGAAAACCACAAATAATATAGATAAACCTAAAAAAAAAAAAAAAAAAAAAACTAAATGAAGCTGTTTGGCTACATCGGGCCTTGGGGGAAAGCAGAATTCCTGTATTTGTGCCCATTGGCTCAACACCTATACATCACTAAGGGTTCATTTGGCATGTTGTTGTGTTTCATAGCCCCCAGAACCGCATATAATAAAAATATTAGTTGCGCATAAGCCATTTTTATGGAAACACATTTTTTTTAAACAACAATAAAAAAAAAACTTTGCATTGAAAAAAAATATAGTTGCAGCAAAAAAATATATTGTAGGTGTGGAAAATAATTTTGTAGTTGTAGCAAAAATAACTGTCACATCTTTTTGTACATGCTGTAGAACGCCTCTCTGGATTTACCGTTGATGGGTTTTAAACAGGTTCTGAAAACTTCCTCATGTAGCCACTTCTGCTGAAATGTTTTCCCGCCAGATATTCCTATTTCGTGCTTTTAACACCGCATTGTCAGAATGTAGCATTCCAAGTGTGCGGTGTTCTGACTTTGTCTACTGGCCGTGCGAGGTCCAAGTGACCAAAAGTTATATATATATATTAGTGCTGTCAAACGATTAAAATTTTTAATCTGATTAATCACACTTTTAAATTTTGATTAATCACGATTAATCAGCTAAATTACTCGTGTATTTGCGTAATATAAAATAAATACAAAATACCGTAATATTTTGACATTAACGCATTTTATTATCTGAATGTCATTTGCAAACATTGATTAAATGCATGTACGCAATTGCATGCATGCACGTGTATTGCTCAAAACGTAACAGCATCATAACAATTGGGTGCAATTCAGCAATTAATTAAACGCAAATTACTTTTGTTTTATCTAAAGTCCCGTCGGGGTGTTTTTGAAAGCGAAATTTACCACCGAGCACACCAACTGGAGTCACCCCGCTCATTTTGAGTCACCCCGCTCATTTTGGAACAACAGGCGTAGGAAATGTCGTGCATTGACCTAATCACTGACCTGTGCAGCCTTCAATGGAACCATCCGCGGTTACGTTCAAGGCTTAAGTGCGGTCCAAAAAAATAGTGCGATTAATCTGCGTTAATATGTGATTACTTTTTTCTGTGATTAATTAATCTATTAACGCTTTAACTTTGACAGCCCTAATATATATATATATATATATATATATATATATATATATATATATATATATATATATATATATATATATATATATGAAAATTGGGAAACAAAAAGTACTATGAACAAGCGATGATAGGAAAAGGAAGAAAGACGATTGTCAAGGTGATGCCAAAATCCACAGGACAAGAAGTACAGTTAGGGAGGGTTGATAGAATGGCCACCAAGGAGTAAATTGTGACCAGGGGCAAGACAGGATACAAACAGCAATCAGCTCACACAAAAGATCAAAAGGAACGATTTGGTCATCTGACTGGGAGCTAGCTGATCACCAATATCTCTCAGGTGTGTGATACGTTGTTCACTCCAACCTGCTCACCTTGCCACCAAAAAACAGGAAAGAAAAAAAAGAAAAAAAAAAAGTCCAAAACATGGGCTAGGTGGAAGGCATCCTGGAGGCAGCTATTAAAACAAGAGTACCTGGAGTCAGATCAGAACCACAGAAAGAGAGCCATCAATGCCCATCTGGTGGCCGTCTGGGACACCAAACACTTGCTTTGTGGCGCCGATTTGTAGGACGGCCAAGATGCAAAGAACATGAGGCTCGTTGAGGCCACTCGGGCAGACGGCCATGACGCTCTACCCTGTGTGTTGCAGTGGCCGCACGTAAGGCCAACCATCTGGCTCAAACGCCATGCATGGTATGATGACGGATGCATGTCGTGTGCCACTACCTGGAACACAACAGCTTAATAACTCCCATGTACAAGCTCCAAAAAATCCCATACTTCACATGCAACTTAATAGTCACGGCCTGAAAACATCTATATGATAAAATTCAGTTATACATATAGCGCCACCTAGTGGTGACAAAAAATGTCATACTTTACGTTTTTAGCTACTGTGCCAAGCTCGTTGAAGGGATCCAGTTGAAAATTGGTCAGAAAAGCCTTAAGATTTTGATCATGCCCCACACCGAATATTGTAACTTTTCACCAAAGGGCGTAGCCGCGACAGTGCCGCAAAGTCTGATAATTTTTTGTGACAATAAAAGCTGCTTTAACTTGACCCAGATGGTCCTATCTTCTCAAAATTTCACACATTTGATGAGTCCAAGAAATCTACGAACTTATATTTCATCTTACTGATAGCGCCACCTACTGGCAATTTTTTTTCTTATGATTTTTCTTCAATGTTTTTCTCCAACCACGTTAACTGGACCTACCTCATATTTCCTCAGAAGAGGGTTTCGGCCTTCATGATGTCACAACACGAAGTTTGTGAGTTTTCACAAATCGCTGTGGGCGTGGCTAAGCGCTGTTTGCCAAGAAAACAACGCCAATTTTGAGGGCCTAAACTGGCACAGAAACTCATGAAACCTGGCACACACATCTGGCCTGGCAAAATGAGCAATATTTTATCGTGGAATGTGCTATTTTTACAAAAAAAAAAAAAAAAAAAGACTCAATAGCGCCCCCTAGAAATTTTTAACGAAGCAGCTCCGGTTGTACGTTTAAGCAAGATCTACGAAAATATTTAGGTGTATGAGGGAGCCCAAGACCTACAAAAAACTCTCTTGGATCCATATGCTAAAATGAACAGAAAGTGAGCTACAAATTTTTGAGAGCAGAATGAATAGATGTCCAACAAGGCATAAACAATGACCAGGAGCCAAGACAGCATCCTACTGAAATCAGTTCTTCTTCGACAGAGTTCCTCTCCTGTAAATGCAAGAGTATCAGGATCAGAGTCATTTCCTGTTCTGCTAGCATGTTAAAATTCAGTATGTGCATATATTGTGAAATATCCATAAAACTATGTGGACAAAAATTTGATGATTGGTTAACGATGTTCTCTGTAATTTTAACTGTTGATAGCCTAATGTGTGACTAATTTTGTGAAGGGGAAATTGGCATGAAACGTTTTTTGTGGCCATCATTGAAAAAATTTTAACTCGTTCTCAACGGAAATGTACTGGATGTTGATGTCATACTGCTTCAGTCATACAATTCGTACAATGAGTATACAAGCCAGTGAACGTGGATAAATGTTCTTCTCGCACATGGCTTTGTTATTACAGTAGTTCCCCATTTTACCAGTTCTCTGAAAACCATATCCTGTCCAATCTGATGTGAACAGTGTGGGCGGGGTGTTTGTGTCCGTTTCTAGTAATGCTCTTTCTCTTACAACTCATGAAAGAAGAAGAGATGAAGTAAAAGAGGTGGGATGGGAGTCAGCCCTATCCTTCACCCTAACATCTGGATTATGCTTACTGCTCCAGCCATGCACACATGGTAAGAGTTAGAACTCAATATATTTGGCAGGGGACTCCATATGGATGGTGCATACTGATGTGCCATAAAAGATTACAATGAAGAGTCGAAAGCAGCTGAGCTATAAGACTCCCTTTGTAATCGAATGGGCCAAACAGGGTAGGAAGGTTTCATGAATAAAGTTTTGATTGATGAAAATATCAAACTGATACTGTGTTGTACAATGAAATTGATAGTCTGTTTTAGTTTTATAATAAGCAACACAACTGGTATTGTAAGTACCAAAACGGAGTATGTGTTCACATTACACATTATAAACATGCATAGAATCAACAGTCATCATTTCCTTCAGTTCCTGTCTCCTTCATATCTTGGTATGGCTTATGATCCTCTGGCTCTTTTGGATATTGACATTGTTGTATCCACACACACTTGCTCAGTTCAGAATGAGCACAGTCAGTGAGCATACCATTAATATTTTGATTTAGCGGTATCTCTTCGATCTTATAACATTACGTATGTATGAGCACAGGGGTTTCCATTCACATCCGTGTGCCTTTTAAATTACTTTGCTGTTATCACTGTGGATTACAACACTGCTCTTGCAGTGGTGCAGAATGGATTAAATGCTCCCATGCTCAAGGTATTACCTACCTATTGTAAACAGATGTATGCCGGGGGGTTCCACAGATTTATTCTATGTACAGTATTTGTTGGGTTTAGAGCAAAAAAGCTTACCCTTCTATTTATAATAAGACCGGGTATACACAAACAGACAAGGCTGTTTTTGTACGGATTTTGCACCCTCCCAACCAAGCACGTCTTATGGGTCTTGCCCCACAAGACTGTCCTTATGTCTACGGTGAGTTAAGGGTCGATTTGTCTCGAGAATAGGGTCCTGACCTGAATGAGTCTTAAATGTTGAACATGTTCAACATTTACAATCAAAAATCTTCACGTCTGTGGTAAAAGCCGACTATTCTAGAGCTGGAATACATAAAAGTAACATAATAGTGGGGATAGAATAATAGTATCTATTTGTGTGTGTGGGGGGGAAATATTATATTTACTATATTTAAACGAACAGGGTTTCTGCCCAACTGCTGCAATGTGAATTTTAAATTAATCTCAGCAATAATAGCAGAAATGTGTACTGTAGATAATGTTCATCGACTGTCATCATGGAGGCTCATCAACTGCATCCTGGTATTTGGGCTGAGTTTCATTGATCATTTTCTTTTGAGCTTATTTACTGACAACTTAAACTTTTTACCGTATAATCCTTGTTGAATAATGAAGACATGTTTATCTCCACATGAAACTTGAAAAGCTGTTACATTGATTAAAATAAAACACAAATTTAGAGTATTGATTTATTTATCTTTAACACCATTCATGTTAACTTAATTGTACTTCCCTGATGGCTTGATGATTCAATCCCAGAATGAAATAAATTTCAATGAGACTATCTTGTTCCATGATGCATGTTTTTTTCATTAATTTTGTTAAAAACAATGAGGTATATGCCACGGAGGAGCCAGGACTTTCGACTTCCAGGTTTCCATATCAGCTTTGTGTCCGTTTCCTGTTTGCGACTTGTGGGCCGCGATCCAGTTTTTGCGCTTCCGCCTTTGTGCCCCTCGGTTGGCGTTCCCGTCGACGAGTGCGAGTGTGTAATGTGTCTGTCTCAGTTGTCCGAAGCATTTCAGAGAGCTGAGACTGGACACCAAGTTCAATAGCCAGCATCTGTGATGGTATGGGGCTGTGTTACCATATTCTGCATGTGTTACAACAGCCTGGCTTCGTAGTAAAAGAATGCTGGTACTAGACTAGTCTGCCTGCAGTCCAGACCTGTCTCCCATTGAAAATGTGTGTCACATTATTTACGTAAAACTGCTGAAGCTGCATATCAAGAAAGAATGGGAAATAATTCCACCCTACAAAGCTTCAACAGTTCGTGTCATCAGTTCCCAAATGTTTATTGAATGTTGTTGGAAGAAAATGAGATGTAACATAGTGGAAAAATGACCCTATGCTAGCTTTTTTTTTTTAAATGTGTTGCAGATATAACATAATAAATTAATGATTATTTGCTGAAAACAATAAATTTGATCAGTTTGAACATTAAATATCTTGTCTTTGTAGTGTATTCAATTAAATACGTTGAACATTTTCTGCAAATCATTGTTTAACACATTTTTATTTGTTTAACACAACGTCCCAACTCTATTGGAATTGGATTTGTATTTTTACAAGGCTTTGCGTCATAAAGCACTCGCTGTCAATGATGGTGCCAATGTAACCATGGTTTTGCCCAGCTCTGGAAAATAATAATTAAATAGTACCACATGGATCCCAAAAGACACCGGGAATCTGCCCTGTATGCCAGATGGCCAGTCCAGCCCTGACCTAAACTTACAAGCGACCAAAAAAAATACTGTATGTCACCAGGAAAAAGTTTTCAGTCATGATGCATTTACATAGCAGGGCTCGACACGGCGACCAATTCATCCGCAAATGCAGCCAACTGTACAGCCTGTGCTGGTGACATATTAATCCAGTTGCACGGCGCGAGTACATGATTTTAATGAGTGGTGCAATGGGCCGGCTAATTTTTGAGCCGTGATCCACTGTGTAAGCGACGGTTTGGGTCATACATCCACGGAACGCGTTGTGGAGGCCAACTTCAAAATAAAACCCCTCCAAGTCAAACATTGACATTGATTCAATTGCCTTGTTACTTGAATTTTGAAATTGACCGGCGTGGCGTCTTCCGGCTCAAGGCGGCTAGCTTGACTAGTGAAGTGACTGTCGATTTCCAACATCAACACGACGCCACCTCAAAATGTTATTTAATGGCAATTAAAGTCGCTAAGAAAGTTAGTATATGTCATTGTATGATATGCACAAGTCTCCGGCGTTAGCAACTAGCCACAGAAGCGTAAACCAGTGACAGTGTTCGGCGAGCTGCGTGCTGCATTCAAATATGTTGGACATTTCAAACTCAGATAGAAAAAAAGACCATGAATGCATTAACCGTTAATAATTGCAAATATCTAAACAATATGGGCTTTCTATTAATGTATAAAAGCTGGCATACATTAATAAGAATCATGGGTGTGAAATCCCTTTTTTTATTTACTTTATTACAATCAATGGTCCATATAGTCACATCTGTTTACAATACCTAATCTTCTATTAGGCTAGGCTTCCATCCTCCATTCTAGTTTTTCACTTTCTTTTAAAGTAGGCTAACATAAAATCATTCACCTGTTTTATTGCAGGCAAATCTTATTCCAGTAACATATTTTGCAGCTCTGTCAATCTTCATGTCATCTGACACTACGCTATGCTAATTGAGACAACTGTACTTCAGCAAATACAGTCATGCTGTATCTCCCTCAAAAAGGCTGCGACCAAAACCTGTGTGGTGCGACCAACTGAAAAAAGAAGGTAGCACCAGTGCAAAAGTTAGTGTCGAGCCCTGCATAGTCAAGTGGGAGATGTTTTTACATACAGACATTTAACTGAGATACTGAATAATAAAATCTGCCTTAGTCTGTAGAGTAATGAAGTAATGGATTTAAATTGTAATAAAATAAATGCTATCAGACTGTCATACACACATCTGTAAATGGTTAAATGACGCCACTAGATTGTATACCTAAACCCATTACTCACCACAAAGCTCTTCATTCATGCTGAGTCAAATGTACGAATTGAATATGACTGAACTGCCACACCCATTTGTTGTAGGTCAGCACAAGATTTTGAGTAACGGTGACATGGTGATTTGGCATGCCCATGCCCCCTCTCACTGACAAATGGATTTGAACAAAAAAAAGAAAAACAGCAGTCCATTTGGAGCAGTTGAGCTATCATGTTCTGAAATTTGAAACTTCCTCCACAATAATATTGAAGGTCAGCAAATAGACTGAAAACTAATGATGTGGTGATGCCAATGCATCCCCTCAGAGCAATATAGGAATCTCTGTGCAGAATTGGACTACTTTGTGACAGAATTGTTAGGATTCTGGCATGTTTCACCCATTTGATCATCCACAATTTGACATTGTGACTCAGATACTACATTTCTCAGCAATCACGTGCAATTTTGAGGGATTCATAATTTCTAATTAGTTATACGATTAGTTATACTGTCTTTTGGCCATATCATGAACACTTTCACAAAACTACTAATATGCAACTACACTTTTACACTTTTAGTAGTATTGTAGTACGTATGATGTTTAGGTAATTAATATGATGTAATTTCTTGTGATTAATACTTAATTTTGAGGGGAAAAGAAAGAAAGATCCAAATTGATACAAATTTTGAACTATGATTAATGTACTATTGCAAAAACTCAACTCAACTTTATTTATAACGCGCTTTAAGAACAGGCGTTGCTGTATACAAAGTGCTGTACATAAACATCAGTTTTGCAGTAAACAAGAACAAAGCAAACATTTTGAAGTGCGAATACAGTTTTTTTTTTAACAAGTAAATACATTTTACATCAGCAAATAAATAAGTAGTGAATAATGAGATAAATAAATACATAAATAAGTAGACTAAACATCAAACTCATACACACCACAAATCACCAAAAACAAGTCTCATGGTGCGCCAAAAGCCAAAGAATATACATGTGTTTTAAGGTCGATTAAAAATAAATAAATAAAATAGAAAACATACTTACATTTCAACATAATATTAATTGTCCAATGCTACAATTTTACACAATATAAAATGTACGTGAGTTGTCAGGTGGCGGTCACAGCAGTACAGCGAAATAAAAGCTTTGTTGTCTTATAACTCCTTACTACTTTACCTCATTGATGTTCTTCTCAGCACTGGTTTCATACAGAAAGTAAGTACATGTTATGTTCTTCCTGTATTTAGTCTGGATGGTCACGTGTCAGTTAGCGACAATAGCATTATGTGCAGCAAAGGCGTGTTGTCTATTTGCATACTACAAGCTCACTTAAGGATTGTTGGTCCTTATTGTGGGATGGTGTGGAATTTATGAAACAAATACAGTATATATGGGCTTTTAGTTTTCAAACGTCACTAAGTGTAATTATTTTTTAGTGTCACTCCACTCTCTTTTGTGAAACTCCTACACGTTTTCTGTAGTTTAGGGCAGCATATACACAAGGTAAGTCAGTGGGCTTCACATAATTAAAAGTGCAGCATTTAAGCTGTATTTAACCAGCAATTTTTTCCTGGATTGGAAATGACACAGGTGTCTCCCAGAAAATAATGGGATGTTGTACAAAAGGCATCACTGTGAGAAAACATTTATTTGTTCTAATTTGCATTTGAACAAAGTGTCACATCCAAAATTATTCATACCCTTTGAAAACTGTCAAAGTATGTGGGAAAATCTAAAGTTTGAAACTATTTCAAATAATCCAAACTGTTCTGATTGATTAGGAAAAACTCAAACTCAACAGGTGAAAAACAGCAGTTCTCTGAAGCAGGTGTGACTGTGGACAGTCACGGTCCAGGCCACATGGACACACTGAGGGTTTTCATTTGCGCACTGGGACTGCACACAAGTTTAGAAAGAGCGATAAGGCCATGTCAAAATGTTTTAAAGTTCCAGAACATTCAGTGGCTCCTCTGCAAAGTATGAAAAAACTGCAAGACATTCTGCACTGTGGAAAATTCCAAAGGACATGCCTGTGTAAGCCAAAAGTGACACCTGTGCTTGCCAGGAGCATAGTGAGAGATGTGAAAAAGAATTCAAGGATCACCACCAAGGCCATTTTGGTGAATGCGGCCTCTTCTGATGATGGCAACGTCTCAAGCCAGACTGTCCAACAGACACTGCACACTGCTGATTTTCCATGGTCACGGACCAGGGAAGACACAACATCTCCAGAAAAAAAAAAAATAAATCACTCACTTGGCTTTTGCAAATGGTCATCTGGACAAAGTTTCTGGTCTTATATTTTATGATCAGATGAAACAAATTATTATTCTTTCTTTTTTTTGCCACAATGATGTACCTTTTATTTGCGGAAGAAAAGGAGTGAGCCTTCAACTCAAAGAACACCATCTCCAGTGTCAAACATGGTGGTGAAAAAAAAAGAGAGATACTCAAGATTTCCCAAAACAACATTGTCTATTGTCTATGGTGAAATTTGATCTTGGGCACCAGTGGACACTTTAGCATGACAAGATCCAAAAACACACAGCCAAAGGTGTTAAGAAATGGTTTGCGGACGTTTTGCAGCAGCCGAGACAGTCCAGATTTGAATTCAGTTGAGAAAAGATCAGGGTGATGACAAGAAAACCTTCCAACTTGAAAGAAATGGAGTGGATCTCTAAAGATGAATGGGCAAAAATATCATCCGAGAGAGGTAAAAAGCTGATCAGCAACTCTTTTTATTTTATTTGCATTAATGGGGTATATGCAACAGAGAAAAAATAAGTGAAACATTATTCATACCCTTATCAAAAATCAATAGAAAAGCTTTTATTGGCTATGGGGTATATGCCACAGAAGAGGCGGGACTTCGGACTTCCGTGTTTTTACACATCGGCTTTGATTCCGGTTCCCGTTTGAGACGTGTATGCCGCGTTCCAACACTCGCATCCCCACCCCTGCGCCCCCCAACCACATGCTTCCGTTGATGGGCGGGAGCGTGCAGGGTGTCTCAGCTTTCTGAAGTGCTTCGGACAACTGACACACTACAAACGCGCACCCATCGATGGGAACGCGCAACCGAGGGGCACAAAGTCAGAAACAGAAGTATTGGCACGCCGCCCACACGTCGTGAACCGGAACCGGAATCATAGCTGATGTGTAAAAACACGGAAGTCGGAAGTCCCGTCTCTTACGTGGCATATACCCCATAGCCAATAAAGGCTTTTCTATTGATTTTTGATAAGGGTATGAATAATGTTTCACTTATTTTTTTTCCCCACAGTGATTGATGCCATTTTCCTGACCCCTTTTCAAGGGTCGCGGGGGAGCTGGAGCCTATCCCAACTGGCTTTGGGCAGTAGGCGGAGCACACCCTGAACTGGTTGCCAGCCATTCACAGGGCACACAGAGACGAACAACCATCCACACACACAAGCACACCTAGGGACAATTCGGAGCTCCCAATCAACCTGCCATGCATGTCTTTGGAATGTCGGAGGAGACCGGAGTACCCGGAGAAGACCCACACAGGCACGGGGAGAACATGCAAACTCCACGCAGGAAGGCCGAAGCCTGGACTCGATCTTGCGTCCTCAGCACTGGGAGGCGAACGTGCTGACCTGTCATGCACCATGCTGCCCAGACACACACATATATTTGCATATTAATGAAATTGAATTTTTTTTCCCCAATGATTTTTTATATATCTCATTTTTACATGCAGCACAGTACGTACCTGGCACTATTTTCAGGAGAGACCTTCTTAAACTCTTTGAATAATAAGTACAAATAGCCACAGCAGTAAGCAAAAGAATATTAAATCCCCATAGTGGAGGAATTGCTTAACCAGATCAAATCTGGTTTTGTTTATGCTGATCTGGTTTACAGCTATGCATGTTCCCTGCTCCTCTCTAAAAATGTGATTTTGGTAATGCAAAACAGCTTTAATTGATTAAATTACATTAATAATGCTCATGACCTGCCAACCCCCCAACCGAGTTTTATCTTTAAAACCGAAATGCCTTTGAAACCTGAGGGAGATAAGTTTCCCATTTTTCTTAATTATTCATTTCTTTGAATTTTGGAGCTACCTCTAAAGGCCTCATTATACTTCTCCGTCAGGCTACAGAGGAGATGTTACGGCTTAGCCCCGCTCGTGCATTAGCCTTCATACTTGTGCGCAATCCACATCACATTACACAGGTTTTGTTGCAGTTTCACCCTAAGCCGGGGTGTCGCTACGGCTGCTATTGGCTAGGACGCCACAGAGTGTTTCACCTGCATTTTATGAACCATTCAGGAAGTCGTTTTTCGTTTCAGGAACAAGAAACAAAGCCAGGAGGAGAGTTGACTCATCACCATGGCAATTATTTAATGCCAATTTGTTGCTGTTGGCCGCAACTCGCCAAAATACAACAGCTCTGTGCTGTGAACAGTTTTGTTTTTGTTTTTTTTCCCCTCGTCACAAACACATGTGGTCTCCCGGGCGGGAAGTGGATTCAGACCCCATGCGCTTACAAACATAGTTGCCTTCACGGAAACTATCCGGCGGGGAGAAAACAAAAAACAATAAAAGAAGCTGAGTACGCCATCGAACAGACCAATCATGAGCAATGTTACGACTTGCCATCTACGGCGTACATGTTTTGTAGAGGTGTGCGCAGCACTCAACCACGAGCGACAAAGTATTTGTCTTTAACTCATTCGATCCCAGAAACTTATAAATACGTTTTTAATACTTTGTCCTGCACTTCCAAAAACACATTTATGTTTTTTTGTTTTGGCTATGATGCAGCTTCTGATGCAATGGTAGTTGTTACAAAAAATGGCCAGCAGGGGGCAGCAGAGTATAAGAGATCAGCAAGGACCATGTTGCAACAAGCTTTTTCCCAGTGTTTGCAACAGGTTTGTGATTAATACTAAAACTTAGCTGTATTCTAATGCTAATTGCTGCAAAATGGAAACAGATATAATTATACTTTTTTTTTTTTATTACTGATGAAAGAAGGGACTTTAATCTTTATTTTGGTAGGTTCCGTGTTTTTATAGCAGTAGAACAGAACATTCTGTGGGCCTTGCAAAATCAGTCAAAATCTAGGAAAACAGCCAGGAGCGAAGGGGGTTGCTGAAGGAGTGAATGAGTTAATGACCGGCATCGATCACGTGATGTACGCCGGTCATTAACGCAGCAGCACACATTTAAAGGGATCGTTCGGATTTTTTAACATGAATCTCAATTTCATCCTCACATCCAGTGTGTGCGATCACCACTGACTTACCCCTGACAGCGTTCTGTGACATGAGTTCTGGTCCGGTGTTGGACGAGAGGAAAATAGTCCAGCAAGCTGGCTGGGGTGTCGGAAATAAAGCGTTTTTCTTCTAAAAACTATTTGTTTTCAAAAGTGTGATACATTTCCATCACAATACTCTTTTCCTGAAAAAAGTCAGACGCCATTACCGCCAGCCACTACTTTTCTGTTCGTTCGTATCATTGATCTATTATATTTAGGGACCAAATAGACTTAGAGTAATATAATAGTTTTACAGTAATATTTACACTTGCAAGAGAGTAAAATAAAGAATTGGAAAAACTAAAAGTGACTCAGTTTAGGAACGAATTTACGACCTTCAGCTTGGGAGACAGCAGACCTACTCCTTGACCCACGCAGCTCCTGCTTTCTGCTAGTATATCGCTCATGTCAGCTGCAGCTGATTCCATGATTGCATAGAATCTTCCTGACTCCAACAGACCAAAAATGATCTTTGGTCTCTTGGAGAAACAGCAGGAGGCTCCAGTCTCCCAAGCCGATGGTCTTGATTTCTGACCTTAACCCCTGAATTAGCGTTTTATATATATATTTTTTCCCATTTTTATTTTTTATTTTACTCTCTTCCTACTTGTGTAAATCTTAGTTTACTCTAAAACTGAGTCGATTTGGTCCCTATCTAAATAGAGTTCAAAATTTAAGCTAACAGAGTCAAATTTACACGACAGAATTTACTGTGTACTACTACTACGAATAATCATCCTCATCATGGTAATAATAATAATAATAATAACAATAATAATAATAATAACAATAATAATAATAATAATAATAATAATAATAATAATAATAATAGGCTATAGCTCATACAGAATTTTATCAGTTGCTTTGAGCTTTAAGGAGATGGGAAATATTCACAATTTAAAACAAGTGCAGGGTGAAGTCTCCTGTGTCTTCCTCTTTACGTTAGCTGTGACGCATGCAACCCTGAACAGAATAAGGTATAGACAATGAGTGGATATCCTTAATAATGCTGAACAATACATCTGTTCCAAAAAGTTGTGGAACCATGAAGGTTCAGTATATAAATGATTAAAATGAAGAATGAGCTTCCTGTTTGATGGATTAGCATTTCAAAGATGGGAGTGTGACAGATGCTTTTGGAAAGGATTTTTCAGATTTTGGGATCTCAGTACAGGTGTAAATAAGAATTAGTGACCTTTTTTAAAGCAAATTTATTCCTGCTCATGAGATGTCCTATGAAGGTCTGATGTGTTACCTCACATAGTCTGTGATTGAGTTTGGCAGTCAGTGAAGTTGCTGTAAATTATGCAGTTTTAAAAAAAAGTCCTTTGCATAATAACTCCTCATCAACCAGCAGCTCATTCTAACCATCTGTATGAAGGGCTGGAGCGATTGTTTTCATAATGTACAGTGGATATAAAAAGTCTACGGCACACCCCTGTTCAAATGCCAGTTTTTTGTGACTTAAAAAAATGAGAGACAAATCATTTAAAAACTTTTTTCCATCATTGTGAACTATAACCCGTACATACATCACTCTAACGAAAATAATTTGTTTTAAAGGGGAAGAAATTTTTTTTGATAATTTGTGCTGTGTTCAAACTAATGTTAAATGGGGCTCAGCAGTCAGCACACACATATTCTTTTAAAACAACTCTGATTACCCTCAACTAATTCTCAGGGGTCCATTTCACAAAGCAGGTTTAGTGAGAACACAGAGTCTGTTAACCCTGAAATGCGGGAAACTCTGCATTTTCCGTTTCAGAAAGCGAGGTAAATGAAACCAGAGAAAAAGAGGTAAATCTAGCCCGTTTCATAAAAAGATGTAACTTAAGCTCTCAGTCAGTTACCGTAGTAACAGACTCTATTAACCGAACCTGGTCGGTACCAGCTTGATCACAATGATCTGCCCCCTTTCAGCCAGACACATTTGATTTCCTCATTCATTCAGTCAGCTGGTGAGTTTGGGCCGAACATAGTTATGCTGTCTGTTATTTCCATTCATCCATTTTGTTAACTGCTTATTCCTTGCGGGGCTGCTGGAGCCTATCCCAGTTGGTTTCGGGCAGTAGGTGTGGTGCACCCGGAACTGGTTGACAGCCAATCCAGGCTGTCTGTTATTTAAAAAAAACAACAACAACAACAACAACAAAATAGTCAATAGGCCTATATTAAAAGTCCACAATTTTCATTGATGAAGGTGCACTTTAAAAAGAGAATTGTTGAACCAAATTAAAATTACAAATTGAATTGCTGACCAACAATAAAATTGCTTCAATTGGTAATACACAATTGAATTAAATTAATCCAAAGTGAATATATTACATGTAATTAATTATGAGTTCATTAAACTTAATATATTCAATAAATAAATTTTTGATGGCCCTTACGCCTTGTTCAGACTGCCAGCCAAAATCAGATTATTAACCAATCCAGTTTGAAACTGGATGTTTCTTTTGTAGTCTGAAAAATCACAAAGGACATGAAATCTGATTTTTGTGGGACGGATTGAAACCACTTTCTGGAGGTAGTTTCATATCGGATTTGGACCAAACACATATAGGCCAATCAGTTTTGACTGTCTGTGACTTCACTCTTTGCAACACAAGACCCAATGTGCCAGACTAGAAACCGCTGTCAGTACTCAGAGAGCTACTACAGGCAGTGAATCGATCTGATTGGTTGTGACTAAGTAAAGGATTAAAGATTGACATAACAAAGCTCCTGACATCACATAGCTGTCACATAACTTAAAACCAGTTGAAACTAGATGCTGTTACATCAATTCCAAACAGACACTTGACCTGACGGTCATGAACCCAAACTTAACAGGTCATGAACTCAAACTTAGCCCTGGCGTGACCCATACATGATAGTACATACACCAAGCCCATTTGCAGGTATCTGGACTGGACTGACTGCTTTATTTTAAAGCCAGCGATCTTTGCCCTGCTCTGATGTGCAGAGTAGCATGGATGTAATGGTGGAGTAATAGCTTACAAGCAAGCTAAGAAGCCAACATTAGTTTCATGTATATTTTAATAGACAATAATGATTAATTGACATACATACCTTTACCATGGGCCTGTTTTTCCCTCCTTTTCCTTTCACCGCTTTCTTAATGCACCAACTGAGGGCTTGGATCTTTTCATTGTAAAAGTTTTTGATGTACAGTGCAGACAACAACACAAGCGAGCCATCCATCTATCAAGAGCGCTAACACTCTGAGATGATGCGCGACAACTCCCCTTACCTTTCACTGTAAACAGCAGCGGGTCAGGCTCAGGGTACCAAGTCATGATCTCATTGTCATTTATTTGGACTACAAGTCATAAAAAACTAATTCTATAAAATACATATGCTGAGTAACATTTTATTTTAGAAAACCTGAAACATGTTATCTTTTTTTTTTTGCCCTGCAGTTTAGCACCCCCTCCACTAGATGGCGCCTTAGGCGACCGCCTAGTTCGCTTATGCCTAGGGCCCTGCCAGTCGGGCAGCGCGGCATGGTAACAAATTTTGCAATTATATGACGACAAACACAACACGTGCTGGCCGACGCCTCTGAAATGATGTTGTTGTTGTTGTTGTTACAGCAACTTGCCAGATGGGTCAATAATGTGGTCCAACTAAAAGCAATTTGGATAGTCGGCCCTAAAAATCAGATTTGAGGAGGAATCCAATTGGAACCAGATATGCCTGTAGTCTGAACGCAGCCTTAGTCAAGGTGGAAGTAATTATGAACAGTTTCATCAAACATCTGGGGTGGTTGATATGAAGTGGGCTGTGTGTAATCGGAGCATTTTTGCAAAGATTTCAATAACTGGAGTGACGGTACAATAAAGCTCAAAAATTTAATTCACATCACTTTAATTTGTAATTTGTGCAGGTCATATTGATAATGGAAAACTTTTGGAAAGATTTGTCTCGTTTTTCTCATATCACAAAAAAAAAATGCAGGGGGGCGTATATTTTCATTTTCAAAAAAGTGGACATTTGGCCCGGCCTCGAAATACTTAAACAATAATCACAGTTTACTCAAAAGATACCATACATTACAACTATTTTAACGTATGCCTCCTCAGTATGGGTAGAAAAAACAAAAAAACGTAACTCTCCTTTGAGTCTTACTTGATAAATTAATAAACAATAAGATGATATTCTAAGCCCAACATTCAAAATTCACATTGAGAGGCGTGGAACAAACTTGACTCGACGAGAAACAAAGAGAGTTGCACAGAGGGACATAAAGCAATAATGCGGCAAAACACACAATTCTCAGACTGCACCTACAGACAGTGAATCGATCTCATTGATTGTAGCAAGTAAAGGACTAAAGAACGACATCACATAGGTGCAGACATAACATAAAGGATAAAAAAATTGACATCACATAGCCTAACACTAGTTGAAACTAGATAATGGTTATATGATGGTTACATCAGTTTAAAACTGAAACTTGTTATATCAGTACAAAACAGACATTGACCTCACGGTCGTGAACCCAACTTAACAGGTCATGAACTCAAACCTAACCCTGGCGTGACCCCAGACATGACAGTACTCATAATAATTCATTTAATTTATAAAACATCAATTCGGTCTTACATTGGTTTTGGCGCCCGTTTCTATTTTTCCTTGCTTTCTACCTTGCTTTGTTTCTACCCACCCAGGAGACAGCGTCAATACTGTGGACAATGGCTAACTGGAGATTTATCAAATCACAAAATTAAGTGTTACTACATTTGAAAAGAGAGAAAGTAGCTTGCAACTGAGACAGAATTAATGTGATGTAAATCTATGCAGGTGAAAGTAGCGACCTGGACAATTCAGTGAAAGATAAAATGGCAAATCTTTCAGGATTACTTTTTTTCCCCTTAAGTAAGATGAAGAAATTACTTTAGGTGAGATTGCTCATTTTCTCCCTGTGTCAAAAATTGTGCCAAACATTTAAAAGATGAAAGATGACAGGTGGGATATTCAGCACGTTGCTGTGTGGATTTCAATCAATCAATCAATCAATCAACTTTATTTATATAGCACCTTTCATACATTTAAAATGCAACTCAAAGTGCTGGACATCCATAATACAATAAAATCAAAGAAAGATAAAGGCCCCCCATCCCCATGATCGTACCCACAGACCCAAAACCCAACAAACACATGAAAACCACAACATGGCGGGGCACAGAAGTACCCTGTAAGGAAAGGCACCCAGGAGGAGTTCATCCACAGTGAGATGGATGAAGACCAAGCATCCCTCTCACTGTGGAGGCTCCCCCATGAGAAAACACTGGAGCTAAAAATTTAATAACTACCAAATAAAAAGATTTAAACATTAAAAGAAAACAGTTAAACACGATAGAAAAAATAAATAAATAAAAAACAAAGCTACAAGACAATATAGATTAAAATAGTTAAATAAATAAAAGGGGATAATAAAAAAATAATATATATATATATATATATATATAAGTAATAAAAATAATAATAATAATAATAATAATAATAATAATAATAATAAACATAAATAAATAAAATTAAATTAAAAAAGATCAATCAAATGCCAAACTAAAAAAATAAGTCTTAAGCCTCCTCTTAAAAACATCAATATTCTCTGCAGACCTGATGTTCTCCGGCAGGCCATTCCATAGGTGAGGACCATAGTGGCTAAAGGCAGCTTCACCATGTGTCTTGGTCCTCACCTTTGGAATAGTTAAAAGGCCACTGCCAGAAGGCCTCAGAAGCCGCGAGGGGTAATAGGGTAAAAGCAAATCAGATAAATAAGATGGGCCAAGACCGTTAAGACATTTAAAAACTAATAAAAGCACCTTAAAATCAATCCTGAAACGCACGGGGAGCCAATGCAGCGATTTTAAAACTGGTGTAATGTGCTCCCGCCCTCCGGTCCCCGTCAGCACACGTGCAGCTGAGTTCTGAAGGAGCTGTAGGACTGAAATATTCTTTTTGGGAAGACCAGAGAGCGTGGAATTACAATAATCTAAACGACAAGAAATAAAAGCATGCATCAGCACCTCCGTGTTGGCCTGTGAGAGAAACGGGCGGACTCTGGCAATATTCTTAAGATGGTAAAAACCGATCTTGTCTACATTTTTAATATGAGGATTAAAAGTAAGCTCAGAGTCAAAAATGACGCCCAAATTCTTTACACATTGCGTGGGTTTAAAATCTTGTAGTTTAGGTAAAAGTTTCTCTCTCTGACCTTCAGGACCGATGACTAAAACCTCTGTTTTGTCCTGGTTGAGCTGCAGGAAATTTTCTGCCATCCATGACTTAATGTCTAAAATACAATTTAAAAGGGTATCAATAGGCCCCATGTCATCAGGTGACACGGCGATATACAGCTGTGTATCGTCAGCGTAACTGTGGAAGTTGACGCCGTGTCTCCTGATGACTTCCCCAAGGGGAAGCATGTAAAGATTAAAAAGTAATGGGCCTAAGATTGAACCTTGGGGAACCCCACATTTAATTTCATGGGTTCCAGAGGAACATGTATCCATACTTACAAAGAAATATCGGTGTGTGAGATAGGAATAAAACCAGTTAAAAACTGTACCAGAGATGCCCACCAGGCTTCTAAGTCTGTTTAATAAAATGTGGTGATCTACTGTATCAAAGGCAGCACTTAAATCCAGTAGCACCAAGACTGTAAGCTTTTTCATGTCTTCATTACACCTGATATCATTTAAAATCTTTAAAAGGGCAGTCTCGGTACTGTGGTTCATCCTAAAACCAGACTGACATTTCTCTAAAATATTATTTGTATCTAAAAATGAATTTAATTGAATAAACATTTTTTTTCTAAAATCTTACTTAAAAAGGGTAAGTTGGATATAGGTCGATAACTATTAAAACTGCTGGGGTCCAGATTGCTTTTCTTCAGAAGGGGCTTCACCACCGCCGTTTTAAAGGCGGCAGGAAAGACACCCGTCTGAAGAGAGCAATTGACTATATTTAAAATCTGTTCCTCAAAAAATCCATAAAATGTCTTAAAAAGTGATGTGGGAATCGGATCTAAAAGGCAGGTTGTTGGGTTGACCTGGGAGAAAACTCGACCAAGTGTCCTTGCATCAACCAGGGTAAAACTTTCCAGTGTTTCCTCAGGTAAAAGTGACTGTCCATATTTATTAAAAGTTATATTTTGATCAACTAAAAGACTGGACCTAATGCCATCAATTTTACTTCTGAAGTGGTCTGCAAAGCCATCACAGAGAGTGTTTGATGGAGTCTGTGATGGCTTTTTAAAATCAGGATTGGTTAAAAGATAGAAAGTGGAGAAAATAAATTTAGGATCTTTTGAATGAACTGCGATTAAATTTGAGAAATAAGATATTCTAGCCTGTTTGACTGTTTTATTGTAGGATTTAAGTTGTTCACGTAATATTTCATAATGTATTGAAAGTTTAGTTTTTCTCCACCTCCTTTCAGCACACCTGCATTTTCGTTTTGATTTTTTAATCTCGTCATTTCTCCACGGGGGAATAGTCTTTAATTTTATAGTTTTGGTTAAAAGTGGAGCTACTTCATCCAAAGTTGTTCTTAAGTTCTTATTAAAATTATCAACAATAAAATCACATGAAGCAGGTAGAAAGTCTGCAGGGATTCTCTTAAGATTCTCAATAAAATTTGCAGCCACCTCAGAAGTTAGGTAGCGTTTCCTCTCTGTTCTCACCGGGGCATCCTTTTGATTAAAACTGGCGATGTTAAAAAATACACAATAGTGGTCGGACACAGCCAGGTCAACAACAGAGGACACACCAATGGACAGGCCATAGGTTATGACCAAGTCCAAAGTGTGTCCTCTGTTGTGAGTCGGCTGTGTGACATGCTGTTTAAAATCAAGACAGTTTAAAAGTTTTAAAAATTCTCTGGACAATGGGTCCGAGATATTATCAACGTGGACATTAAAATCGCCAGTTACTAAAATTCTATTATAAGTAGTAAGTAAAATCGATAGGAACTCTGAAAACTCACTAATAAAAGAAGTAGAATGATGGGGAGGTCTATAAACTAAAACACAAAGAATAGGAGGATCGCTACAAACAAAAGCATGATACTCAAATGATAGATAAGTATTAAAAGTAACTTCCCTTGAAGCTAAAGTGACTTTAAAAATGGATGCAGTCCCACCTCCACGTTTACCATCCCTGTTAGAAAATAAAAAGTTAAAATTGGATGGGCAAGCCTCGGTGAGAACAACTGGGGCATCTGTGCCGAGCCATGTCTCTGATAGAAGAATACCTTCTAGGTTGTTGTCTAAGATCAGGTTATTAAGTTTTGTTTAAAAGAGAGCGCACGTTCAGCATAGCCAATTTAATGTTTGTGCTGAATGTGCGCTCATAGTCACAATTAAAAGAAGTGTTAACATCCATCCATCCATCCATTTTCGTGACCGCTTATTCCTCACAAGGGGCGCGGGGGCTGCTGGCGCCTATCTCAGCTGGCTCTGGGCAGTAGGCAGGGGACACCCTGGACTGGTTGCCAACCAATCGCAGGGCACACGGAGACGAACAACCATCCACACTCACACGCACACCTAGGGACAATTCGGAGCGCCCAATTAACCTGCCATGCATGTCTTTGGAATGTGGGAGGAGACCGGAGTACCCGGAAAAGACCCACGCGGGCACGGGGAGAACATGCAAACTCCACCCAGGAAGGTCCGAGCCTGGACTCGAACCGGAGACCTCAGAACTGGGAAGCGGACGTGCTAACCACTCGACTACCGTGCCGCCGAAGTGTTAACATATAAAAGATTATTAATGTTAAAACAGTTTTGTTTATGTGGGGGGGGGAAAGCGTCTGCCTATGATAGTAGAAATTGGGAAACTGTTATCTATATGCATTCTAACTGTAGTGACTGTACTAATTGTAGGAATTGGATACAGAACTTCAGACACCGAGGGGGCAGTTAGTCATTGACCAAGATGAAGACTGCCTCAACAGTCAGCATGAGCATAAGATGCTCTACACGACCTTAACCTTTGTATTTGTTTTCCCACACATAATTAAAATAATTCAATTGATAACCATCAAAATAAAATCATCAATAATTGAGACTGCTAATTTAAAAAAATATGGAGAAACAAAAGAGAAAATCGTAATAACAATAAGCCATAAAACACCCAAATGACATTTTATATTTCATTCCACTTAACTTTTTTTTTTTTTCATCACACCACACCACACCGTTGTTCATATGGAGTGATTTTACACCACGCTGAAGAACCCCAACGTACAACCAAACCACACTCCGTCATAGTGTACCCAACTGTGCTGCCAAATGACATTGTGAGCAGTCAAGCAAAAAAATAATTAAACTCACACACAAGCACCTGTGGTAGTGTAGCTCTGTAGGTTAAATGCAAAAACATGTCCACAAGATTCTTGTATCAGCAGTGCAATTTATTCTACAATGATTTATTACGGGGGGTTTTTCCCCAGCTTTTTTATAATGTCAGGCTTTTTTTTTTTTTTTTTAAGTAGTGCAGCGCAGAATTTGTACTTTTAGTTCTCGCGTGATTCATGGCAAAATAGCGCTAAGTGGTGAGTTGCCAGTACCGCAAACAGTAATACAACTTTTTTTTTTTTTTTCACTAGTGGATAGTCAACGAGGCCAAGAAATAAATGTTCAAAGCAAAAACAAAAGTGTGACTACACACAAATTGAATTATAAACACTTTTCCATTATTTATTAGAGAAAGGGCAATTCCAAAATCAATGAAAATCATCACCGTTGATCCTTCACAAAAACAACCCTCAGTAACTTATCTTTTTATTTCATTTTTAATATATTGCAGCCAAGTCCGCAAGATAGAGGGCACTCGGCCATCTGCCTGACCGAGCTGTAGAATACTATTGTCCCGTGATGGTATGAATGTGTATTTATGGAACCACACACAAATGTCCATACGCTCATTTCGCAAATCTCCACACACCTTTGTAAATCATGTATGGCAGGACTGTAGCAAAAGTCAGATGTAAGAATACAGCCAATCAATCTCATGTTAACAGATCAGATATATGTTGGCATTTAACCATGTGTTTATGCATAAAAATCAGCAAAGGTGGGCTTTCGATTAATATTGACGGAAGGTCCGTCAATGGCAGACGTCCATTTTGTTGACGATTGCCAATTGAGAGGAAAGTTAGAAAAATTGACCAACTAAGCATTGCTGGAAAGGGTTTTTTCGTCTCTCAATGTCATGGTCAATCCGTCAATTTATTGACAGATCCCTACAGCGAATGACGGAAACATTGACAGACCGTCATTTTGCTGAACAATGACAGATTGATTATTACAATGCGGTTCAGCTTGAAATATTGACCGATTGAGGGAAGGGTGTCCCAACCGTTGACCACTGCCGAATGATGGACGCTCAAAATTCATTAACACGCCCACCTCTGCAAATCAGTACACACATTTGTGCATTGATGTCAGACATTTGTGACTCGAGTTACGTATTTGTATATTTGGGTTACGCATTTTTGCTTTAGTCACACATTTGTAGATTCTTGCTACCGATTTGTGACTTTGGTTATGTATACAAATTCTTTTTACACATTTGTGTATCGAAATATGTATAGATTTTTTTTGCTGCAATATTGGCTCCATATACTTTCATCAACATGTGTAACTTTTGTTAACCTTTCGACTATTGCCCTGTTAACGTTCGTAAATTATACATATTTAATCAGTTTCTAAAGTTTGAAGAGCTTTCAGTAGGTTCAGAAAGTAAATAAATTTGTAGTCCTCAATGACTCCCAACACGGGCACATTTAAGAATTTTCATTATAGGTCTTCTTTAAAGCATAGCCAAACTGGTAATAATGTGAGTCAAGCAAAAATACAGAGTGCATTTCTTTCGAAAGTACGCCACAAAATTTAGACAATGGGCCCTAAGTATACTGCTTTTTTTTCATTGTTTCTGCGGTGTCTGTTTACCTATTTTCAATCTTGAGAATGAAAGTTTTATGATAAAAGAAAAGGGCAGACAGGTGTGAACAACATGGGATGTGATCGAAACTGTGGCACAATGAAGAAATTCATTCGTAACTTTCTTCATTCATACTCCCCATTCGGCGACTATACTTTGTGACCTCCTGCTGTTTGCAGTCTCAGGAGGAGGTTTTTATGAGTGTCAATAAATGTGAGATCAGTTGTCAACAGCCACATATCATAACAAGGTAATTTATCTAATGTATTCCTGTCAGGACATTTATAAGAGCTTTATTTATTCTTCTTTGCCACTGTCAGTAGGGATTGCTTTTGCTTGCATTATACAGTTGTAATCCACACACGCACACATGAATTTTACAGTCGTACAATGCATTGAAAGCTTTTTCTGATGTTTGGTTCCACATTTCACAACATGAGAGACTTTACAGCTCTCAGTTATGGAGCGCAATTGCTGACTGACAGAGATTCAAATCGGCATTTCAATCAAAACCTTGTGAGGCAGACTTGTCAAATTGTTAATAACAGCTCCACCATGTACAGTGGCCCCTTCCTGGAAGATCATATATATATATATATATATATATATATATATATATATATATATATATATATATATATATATATATATATATATATATACATATATGTATATATATATGTATACAGTGGTACCTCAACTTACGAAATTAATTGGTTCTGGAAGAAAGTTCTTAAGTAGAAAATTTTGTAAGTAGAGACGCATTTTCCATGTAAATGCCCTAATCCGTTCCAAGCCTCCCAAAATTCAGACATAAATGTTTTATAAAGCATAAAAATGCATCAAAACATGTAACAAATACATGTTACAATTAGATTATTGCACAATAAATGAGAGTTGTGCATAATGTAAAAAAACAAAGAATAAAGTAAAGAATAAAAATGATGGTCATTTACCTTTTTAACTGCTGTCCTCATCGTTTTTTGCCCTCTTTGGTTCATGTTCCTCTCTCTCAGAAGTGTTTTTTTTGTTTGTTTGTTTGTTTTTGCCTGGTGTTTTGTCAAGAACTGATGCATGGATGTTTGCTTTTTTTAATTTTTTAATTTTTTTATTTATTTTTTATTTTTTTAAAGAAAAAAAACAATCCTTCGTAAATGTCCAAGGCAAACATCATCTTAGTGAGCAAACGCCCGACTGGTGAACACTTTTTCTGGGTTCTCTATATATGTATGTATGTATATGTATATATATATATATATATATATATATATATATATATACATACATACGAGTGGTTAGCACGTCCGGTTCTCCCAGTTCTGAGGACTCCGGTTCGAGTCCAGGCTCCGGCCTTCCTGGGTGGAGTTTGCATGTTCTCCCCGTGCCCGCGTGGGTCTTCTCCGGGTACTCCGGTCTCCTCCCACATTCCAAAGACATGCATGGCAGGTTAATTGGGCACTCCGAATTGTCCCTAGGTGTGCTTGTGAGTGTGGATGGTTGTTCGTCTCTGTATGCCCTGCAATTGGCTGGCAACCAGTTCAGGGTGTCCCACGCCTACTGCCCAGAGCCAGCTGAGATAGGCGCCAGCACCCCCCGCGACCCTTGTGAGGAATAAGCGGTCAAGAAAATGGATGGATGGATGGATGGATATATATATATATATATATATATATATATATATATATATATATATATATATATATATATACATAGCTATCTTGCAATCAATGTGGTGCAGCCTCCTGTTCACTGAACCACATTATGACGGGCTGTCTTAAGGTGTTGACAGAAGGGCAGTACAAATGGAGGTATGACGAGGTTCTCAAAGAAATTGCCAATTGGGTGGAACAGTGGTGGGTTAAAATAAACAACAGCCCCAACCTCCAAGACTCCCACCCTTCATGAGAGAAGAAAGCAAGAACCAGAGGACCGACATGACTGCCAAAACCCAGCCTTCCCTCTTACTACGTCCCTTTGACTGGGAAATAAGTGTAGACCTCAATAGGAAACACATCTTCCCCCAGGACATGGCAGTGACCTCATTTTAACCGGATATAGTCTTGCTATCCAGGGGCACAAAGATCATCAGAGCTCGCGGTCCCATGGGAAGAAAGAATGGACGGAAGATCATCTTGGAAAACCTTCTGTATGGCCATAATCATTGTAGTTCCAGCTTGTTGCATGATTCCATCCATTCATTCATCCATTTTCTAAATTGCTTACTCCTCACAAGGGTCGCGGGGGGTGCTGGAGCCTATCCCAGCCGGCTTCGGGCAATAGGCGGAGCACACCTTGAACTGGTTGCCAGCCAATTGCAGTAGACAAATAACCACTCACACTCACAAGCACACCTAGGGACAATTCAGAGTGCCCAATTAACCTGCCGTGGGAGGAGACCGGAGTACCCGGAGAAGACCCACGCAGGCACCGGGAGAACATACAAATTCCACCCAGGAAGGCCGAAGCCTGGACTTGATCTTCCGTCCTCATCAGTGGGAGGCGGACGTGCTAACCAGTCGTCCGCCCCTTCATGATTACACACTCCTTTTTTCCCCCTTTTTTGGTCTTTGGAAAATAAATTATTTCTTGAGATCACTCCTGCCTTGCCTCTGTGCTTCCCTCAACCTCCCAAACAGTGACACATAAAATAAGAGTAGGTGTATTTGTGATTAGCAAACCGCAAATATCTAGGGATTCACTGTTTTCCAAATTAATTTTTGTGTTACACTTCTTAAATTAGAAAATACATGATAACAATGATATCTCAATCTACTGTACTCTTGTACACAACTGATTTTATTTCCACAAATATGCAAGTGCCTAACCTCTCTTCCTTATGTTATTGTCAGGGTTGCACAGGTGCGCATACACACTGAAAACAGTCATGTACGAGGCCAATTCAGAATACAAAACCATTATCTTTAAGTTGGCAGCACTGAAGCTCTTGTTCGCTTGCACTGTTGACACACAAATTATGTTTTTTAGTTGACTGCAGAGGCTATGGCAGTGCTTCTCAAATAGTGGTGCCCACCCCCCAGGGGGGGGCGAGGCTTCGTCAAGGGGGGCGCGTTTGACCTCGGGGAATATGCTTTTTTTTTATTTTTTTTTTTATTGTCTTAGAATTAAGTGCAATTGCACCTCCAATGCATTAGGGGGCAGTGGCACTCTCATTGGCAGAGTTTGCACAGGGAGCATTCGCTTGGTGGTGTAGGGGTTTTGTTTGCACTGAGCATGCGCGCTTTGCACACAGCACAGAGTTTGAGTACGAAGTGTAGGCACGAAGTGTAGCAGACCCTCAAGTAGAGGTAAGCTCTTTAGCCTGAGCCCGAGCCTAAAATGTCAATCATTACATTCGGGTCGGGTCGGGCCGGGCTTCCCTCTCGCTGACTTTTTTTTTTTAATAAATATATGTTTATAAAAATGTATACAAAAACGATGTGTGGATACTAAACTAAGGAATACTTGTCAATAAATAATTTGGATAAAACAGAGAAGGCGGCGCTGTAAGATATTTGCTATATAACCTACTAAACAGGAGGCGCATACTGGGCTGCAGTATTTCTCCGCGTAAGTAAGCGAGTGCGCATCAAGATCTCTCTTTCACTCTTTGTCTGGCCTCTTATTCTGTGTTCCCAGCGTTATTTCATTGTGCAAATGTATTTATCATGATCATAAAAATATGTAGATTATTTTAACCTTAAAAAAATCTTGCGTTTTTTTTCTGCCATAAATACTATGGGATAAATTGAAATTTCGGGTTTGCTTCGGGCTCGGGCCTGCAAATCAAGTTAATTGGTCGGGCTCGGGCTGGGTCGGGCTTTAATGCCCGCGGACCTGGGTCGGGTCGGGCTGGATTTTTTAGGTTCGATCTTACCTCTACCCTCAAGTGACACCATGAAAAACTATTTAACAGGGATGAGAAGACAGGCGGCGAGAGACGGAGATAAAGAGACAAATGATCGTCGCCCGAAAGCTAAGACGAGGAAATATGACGAAGGCATGTTGGGGTGGGGGGGGGGCGCGAGATGTTTTCTTCTTCTGAGGGGGGGCATGACAGAAAATAATTGAGAAGCACTGGGCTATGGACAGGACAGTTGTTGCCCATGGGCCCTACTTTTCCAAGGTGTGCTTTAAATTTTAAATTAATCCATGAGGAATAAAAATACAAATCGAGCACCAAACAACAACCACTGGTGCTCAGTTGAGGACTATGGCAAAAAAAATTTGCGCACCCACTTTATTGCCTACTTTTTACACTGCAGTCTTTTTTTATGTTCCAAATTATCCAATACGCTGTATATTCACCAAATAGTTTTTTCTCTCTCAAGTTTTCCATGATACTTGTATCCTTTTCAAACTTTTCTCACATTCCATATTGGTGGTTGTTTCAAATCTATTGCTGCATCTGACTCAGCCATTATCCTCTCATGCTAATCCTGCAATGGATCTATCCCACTTGATCCCCCTTCTCCATTCTATCTGCCAAGCATGTCTGTCGATCTTTGGATCATTGTCTTGTTTCATTCTCTTCTTCATCATCTGTCAGTTTCTCTCTCTCTCTTTTTTTTTTTTTTATCTCTCCTTAAATCCAGCGTATTGCTCAGTCTACTGTATCTCTTTGTCTGTCCTCTTTGTGTACCTGCCCCTGAGCCTGCTCAAACCAGAGGCTGCAGTGGCTTAACTTTAATTGATGCAATGGATAACGCAAGGGATAAGGAACGAACTAAGGGATGCGTCTGAGCTGACAAGGTTAATTCTGTTTTTCCTTGCTCCTTGTCACCTGGCAGCAATTAAACTCATGGCATCCCTCCCAAGGGAAAGATGCTCTGCTCAAAAGAAAGAGAAAGAGTGGGCAAAATAATCCATAAAGGTGGGTGGTTTAATGAATGGGAGGGATGTGGGGCAGTGGCAATGACAACAAGAGCACACTCTCCTCCTGTACTGGCTTACCTTTGATTCAAATTTCAAACTCTATTTGTTTTTAAATCTTTTTCTGGTCTTCCAATGCCATATTTCACAGACATATCAAAATCATATCTTCTGTCTCAATTCATTTAGTTCTGCTGAAGGCCCATTCCAAGTTCAGAGGCTCCTTTTCAATCGTTACTCTGAGACTTTGGAACTACTCTGCATGTCTGACAGGCAGTGCAATCATGTTTTGAAATCTTGCTTTCATAACAATCACACCGTGCCACAGGGTGGCACTTCTTTGTTTTTGTGTGGATATGTAGCTTTTTCCTATTTGGCAGGGAATGTTTTTTGTTTTTGTTTTTGATGCCGTAGAAACCTACGGCTATTGTAACGCACTGCAGCGCCGAGTCCACTTTTAAAAAAAATATATATTTAATAAAAGTTAACCTGTGGGTTTCCATTGCTACTGCCCGAAGCCAGCTGGGATAGGCTCCAGCACCCCCGCAAGCCTTGTGGGGATGTGGGGAAATCAACATAAAAAAAATAATAATTTTATAATTTGAAGATGCCAGAATTTGCACATAATTTTATATATTTTTTCTGTCTGATGACACTGTTTTTAAAAATAAATCGGACTATATGTTCAAGCAGTTACTCAGTACTTGAGTATTCTTTTTTGATGAATACTTTTAATTTTTACTTGAGTACAATTTTTGGCTACTCTACCTACCTCTGGTAGCTGCACCTGATATATTTATTTGTCTTTTTTTTTTATTCTTTGTTACGTGGGGCCAGGATTGCCGGCGACACTGGATCCCAAAATACGCAGACCAAGGAAAGGATGATCAAGAATTTATTTACAGAGATGCGTGGAAATAAACCAACCGAAAAGGTGCTTCCCATTGCTTGGAGCTTGAAGCAAATCATAATATTTAATACAAATTCAATTTGACTTAAGTTGGGATGTTGTGTAAAACGTAAAAACAAAACAAAAGAATTAAGTGCTGTCAAAGTTAAAGCGTTAAAGGCACGGTCTTCCGTTTTCACTCAGGAAAATGCACTATATAAATACAGGATGTATACCCATGAACTCCTTCTTAGTCTACACCTCTGGGCTTCTGTTAATGCGTGGTGGTAATTATTTCCTAACCCCCCATTTTGTATTTTGCCATTTTGTGTGTCTTGTCAACAGCAGGACGCTTCTGACGCTTCTGTGGACAGATGTTAACTCCTCCAGCCAATCGCATTGGGGGGTCGCAGACAGGGCTGGGCGAATTTGTTGGCTGTATGACGTCACTCCCGAGGCAACTTGACAGCACGCATGGATTTTATTTTTATTTTTTTCACTCACTCACACACGCATACATGTGTGAGTGTGAGGAGTATAAAAAAAAATAAAAAAATGTCAGGGCTCTTAGTACTTATCTGGGCATTGGTAGAAAAAGCTTAAATATTACCTTTTTGAACTGCATAATGCACTTTTAAGGTCGGTGTACGTGACTCAAGAATATGGAAAAAATTTAGCAAAACCGATATCCAATGATTATTTATTTCTTTTTTTTCTCAGACAATGTTTGTATTTACTTTTACTAGTTTCAACGTTCACTGACACTTTCAGAAGCTGTCAGCTATTTTATCAGCTGATGTTCCTGGACGTAGCCTATGGAGGACTAAATTAAATAAATACACCAATAAATACACCATTAAATATCCATCCATCCATCCATCTTCTTCCACTTATCCGGGGTCGGGTCGCAGGGGTAGCAGCTTCAGGAGGCAAACCCAGACTTCCCTCTCCCCAGCCACTTCAACCAGCTCCTCCGGTGGGATCCCAAGGCGTTCCCAGGCCAGCCGAGAGACATAGTCTCTCCAGCGTGTCCTGGGTCGTCCCCGGGGCCTCCCACCGGTGGGACATGCCCGGAACACCTCCCCAGGGAGGCGTCCAGGAGGCATCCGAACCAGATGCCCGAGCCACCTCAGCTGGCTCCTCTCAACGCGGAGGAGGAGCGGCTCGACTCTGCGTCCCTCCCGGATGACCGAGCTTCTCACCCTATCTCTAAGGGAGAGCCCGGAAACCCTGCGGAGGAAACTCATTTCGGCCGCTTGTATCCGGGATCTCGTTCTTTCGGTCACGACCCACAGCTCGTGACCATAGGTGAGGGTCGGAACGTAGATCGACCGGTAAATCGAGAGCTTTGCCTTTTGGCTCAGCTCTTTCTTTACCACGACGGACCGATACAGAGTCCGCATCACTGCAGACGATGCACCAATCCGCCTGTCGATCTCCCGCTCCATCCTACCCTCACTCATGAACAAGACCCCAAGATACTTGAACTCCTCCACTTGGGGCAGGATCTCATCCCCGACCCGAAGACGACACTCCACCCTTTTCCGACTGAGGACCAAGGTCTCGGATTTGGAGGTGCTGATCCCCATCCCAACCGCTCCACACTCGGCTGCGAACCGCTCCAGTGAGAGTTGGAGATCCCGGCTTGATGAAGCCAACAGCACCACATCATCTGCAAAGAGCAGAGATGCAATGCTGAGGCCACCAAACCGGAACCCCTCAACGCCTCGGCTGCGCCTAGAAATTCTGTCCATAAAAGTTATGAACAGAATCGGTGACAGAGGGCAACCTCGGCGGAGTCCGACCCCCACCGGAAACAAATCCGACTTACTGCCGGCAATGCGGACCAAACTCTGGCAACGGTCGTACAGGGACCGAACAGCCTGTATCAGGGGGCCCGGTACCCCGTACTCCCGAAGCACCCCCCACAGGACTCCCCGAGGGACACGGTCGAACGCCTTCTCCAAATCCACAAAACACATGTGGACTGGTTGAGCGAACTCCCATGCCCCTTCAAGGATCCTGCTGAGGGTGTAGAGCTGGTCCACTGTTCCACGGCCAGGACAAAAACCACACTGCTCCTCCTGAATCCGAGATTCGACCTCCCGACGGACCCTCCTCTCCAGCACCCCCGAATAGACATTACCAGGGAGGCTGAGGAGTGTGATCCCTCTGTAGTTGGAGCACACCCTCCGGTCCCCCTTCTTAAAAAGGGGGACCACCACCCCGGTCTGCCAATCCAGAGGCACTGTCCCCGATGTCCACGCGATGCTGTAGAGGCGTGTCAACCACGACAGCCCCACAACATCCAGAGTCTTTAGGAACTCCGGGGGGATCTCATCCACCCCCTGCCACCGAGGAGCTTTCCAACCACCTCAGTGACTTCGACCCCAGAGATAGGAGAGCCCACCTCAGAGTCCCCAGACTCTGCTTCCTCAAAGGAAGACGTGTCGGTGGAATTGAGGAGGTCTTCGAAGTATTCCCCCCACCGCTTCACGACGTCCCGAGTCGAGGTCAGCAGCACCCCATCGCCACTATACACAGTGTTAATGGTGCACTGCTTTCCTCTCCTGAGACGCCGGATGGTGGACCAGAATTTCCTCGAAGCCGTCCGAAAGTCGCTTTCCATGGCCTCACCAAACTCCTCCCATGTCCGAGTTTTTGCCGCGTTCCGCTTGGCCATCCGGTACCTGTCAGCTGCCTCCGGAGTCCCACAGGCCAAAAAGGCCCGATAGGACTCCTTCTTCAGCTTGACGGCATCCCTTACCGCTGGTGTCCACCAGCGGGTTCGAGGATTGCCTCCACGACAGGCACCGACCACCTTACGGCCACAGCTCCGATCGGCCGCCTCAACAATGGAGGCGCGGAACATGGCCCATTCGGACTCAATGTCCCCCGCCTCCCCCGAGACAAGGGAGAAGCTCTGCCGGAGGTGGGCATTGAAACTCTTTCTGACAGGGGATTCCGCCAGACGTTCCCAGCAAACCCTCACAATACGTTTGGGTCTGCCAGGTCGGACCGGCATCTTCCCCCACCATCGGAGCCAACACACCACCAGGTGGTGATCAGTTGACAGCTCCGCCCCTCTCTTCACCCGAGTGTCCAAAACATGCGGCCGCAAATCCGATGACACGACTACAAAGTCGATCATCGAACTGCGGCCTAGGGTGTCCTGGTGGCAAGTGCACATATGGACACCCTTATGTTTGAACATGGTGTTCGTTATGGACAAACCGTGATGAGCACAGAAGTCCAATAACAGAACGCCGCTCGGGTTCCGATCAGAGGGGCCGTTCCTCCCAATCACGCCCCTCCAGGTCTCACTGTCATTGCCCACGTGAGCGTTGAAGTCCCCCAGCAGGACGAGGGAGTCCCCAGGGGGAGCGCTCTCCAGCACACCCTCCAAGGACTCCAAAAAGGGTGGGTACTCTGAACTGCTGTTTGGTGCATATGCACAAACAACAGTCAGGACCCGTCCCCCCACCCGAAGGCGGAGGGATGCTACCCTCTCGTTTACCGGGGTGAACCCCAACGTACAGGCGCCGAGCCGGGGGGCAATAAGTATGCCCACAACTGCTCTGCGCCTCTCACCGTGGGCGATTCCAGAGTGGAAGAGAGTCCAACCCCTCTCGAGAGGACTGGTATCAGAGCCCAAGCCGCGTGTGGACTATGTCTAGTCAGAACTTCTCGGCCTCACACACCAGCTCAGGCTCCTTCCCTGCCAGAGAGGTGACATTCCATGTCCCGAGAGCCAGCTTCTGGAGCCGGAGATCGGTCCGCCAAGGTCTCCGCCTTTGGCTGCCACCCAGCCTGCTCTGCACTCGACCCCTTTGGCCCCTCCCACCGGTGGTGAGCCCGTGGGAAGGGGGACCCACGTTTCCTCTTCGGCCTCCAGCACCATTAAATAATTAAAAAATAATTAAATAAAAGTGTCATTAATTAATTAAATGTTTCATTTGTTAATTAAATGTGTCATTATTTAATTAAATTCCCTATGATTATTTGTAAATTTATTTATTTATTTCTCTATTTAATTATCTCATGGTGAGTGTGTTGCGGTGTTTTGTGAATTTATTTTATCTGCCAAACTCGCCCATCAAAGTTTGTATGGTGGGCAGGTCCTAACACCTGATTGGTAAATCTGCTTATCAAGTCAAGGCAAATCCATTTCAGAATAGTTAATTGATGCGGACTGAGTAGCTCGTAAACACAATTGATAGGCTGGGTGGTGCTATTCACCTCAATAGGTGCGTTTCCATTTGACTCAGATTTACGCTCTCATGAGGTGGTTTTTGAGACGTGTTGAAATGGAAGTACTTCGCAAAAGTCTAATGGAAACACTTTTTTTTGCCTTTCCTGTAATCATGTGACTCCGCCCGGTCACGGAGAAAAGGAAGTAGGAAGTACAGGGCCACTTGCGTTTGTGTCCCAATTGTTTCCTAAGGGCACAACAAGTCTCATTAAGCAACAGCGGTTTAACTTTAGAGGCAAGGCTGCCGCGGCTCCATACACGCACAAAAATTATTCTCGTGCATGTTTCTAACCACTCCAGGATGAAGCAGTCGATTAGACAAGATTTGATTTGAGTGAATCAGGCTTTAGCTCCGCCCACTAACTTTGATGGGAAAGTTTGACAGATAAAATTAATTCGCGAAACACCATAACACAGTAACCATTAAATAATTAAATAGAGAAATAAATAAATTTATAAATAAACATAGAGAATTTAATTAATTAATCACACATTTATTTTAAAAAATCTAACATTTAATTAATTAATGACACTTGTCATTTCATGTCATTATTTATTTATTCAATGTTGTCACGTTTGGTCGTCCATAGTAGCCGGCATGACAGAGCGAACATGTGATGTGATTTAAACCTCATGTGTTGGGCACATTATCATTAATCATTTAAAGGCAAGCAACACAGACTTGTGTACCTTGAATAACTGAAATAATAATAAAAACACACAACTGTTCTGGAATTTATTGGCCAGCGTGGGCCAGAAAGTACTTTTCACAACCCAATCCATCCACTGTGTAAAATATCTTTCCTGAATAACTTTTATGGAAGTCCAACTTGGATATATAGTAACATATTCCATGCAGCTCTTGCAATGGCTTCTTTTACCTCAGAGATTAATCTTTTTTTTTTTTTTTCCTACTGTGGCTTTTTCTGGTATTATAAAAACCATTTTTCATTGTTTGCTTGACCGCAAAGGACTTTGGGAACTTTTTAGGTTGATTGTGCTTCTATTTTAATGGATTGTATTATATTATTTATGCATGGAAGTGTTACATAGTAGTCAGTAGTCATTTGCACTGAAACTATATTCATTCTGCAGGAGTGAAAGGCACGCGCACACGCTCGCCCCCCACATATGTATGTATGTTTATTTATATATATATATATATATATATATATATATATATATATATATATATATATATATATATATATATATATATATATATACTGTCGGTGCACCAGTAAGTGAACCTTTCACTTAATAGAACTTTGCACCTCCTTTTGCAATGACAACTTCATCCAAACACTTTCTTTAGTGACTTTTCAATCTTTCACATCTACTTTGAGGGATTTTTGCCACTCTTCTTGCAAACTGCAGCCAATTGAGAGGTTGGATGGCCGTCTAGCATAAACTTCCCGCTTCAGGTCCCGCCACATCATTTTGAAAGAACTGAAGTCAGGATTTTGGCTGGCCACATCCAGAACATGAATCTTGTTGTTGTTCAGCCATTCTTTGGTTGTACTGCTGGAATGCTTTGGATTATTATCATGTTGCATGATCCATCTTCTGCCAAGCTTTAACTTCACAAAGGACGGCTTCAGGTTATGTTCCAGGATTTCACAATATTCCTCTGAATTCATGATTTCCTGGACTATGTGGAGTTGTCCATGTTCTGAGGATGAAAAGCCAGTCCAGAACTTAACATTCTCACCACCTTGCTTCACTGCTGCTATGCAGTGTTGAATTGTAGTTTTCGTTGTGACCAAACAGTTCAATTTTGGACTCATCTGTCCACAGAAAGGACTTCCAAAAGGCTTCAGGTTTGTCCAGGTGCTCTCTGGCAAGTACTTTTGACTAGTGTTGTTCCGATACCGATACCGGTATCGGGAGAAGGTCCGATACTGCATTAAAACAGTGGTATCGGCATCGGCGAGTACTTACAAGTAACATGCCGATACTATTATTTCCGACGCTAATGTAGGACTTTGAACGCAGCATTTTCTGTCTCGCTCATCCTCGACGATCGCTGATGTGTGACGTGTTACTGCATGCAGAGCCAAGGTATCCTATTGGCCCTTGAATTCTCAGAACCAATGACAGGGCAGCTTTTTCGTGTTGATGAGGTGGGGAGACCAGAGCGTGCCTCGGGAGAGAAAATGTCGGCGATTTGGAAATATTTCAGCATCGAAACTCCAGCGACTACAACAGCCACATGCATAATTTGCGGTGTGAAAGTTGCAAGAGATGGAACTAAATCGGCCAAGTTCAACACCTCAAACATTATAAAGCATTTGAAAACAAAACATATTAACGAACACCCAAGAGTTTGTGGCGGCGGCGGCAGTGGCGTCGACAGCGAAAGCTACGAAGAGGAAGGTGGATGGACTGCAGCAGCAAACAGTTGTTAGTTCACTTAAGAAGAGGGAACAGTGGGACGAGAAGAGTGATGCGGCAACCAAGATGTCTGAGAAAATTACGGAAATGATTGTGCTCTGTAACGTGCCCATCTCGTTTGTTGACAATGTGGGATACAAGCTTTTTATGGCTCATGCAGTACCAAAATACAAGCTCCCTGGCCGCAAATACATCGCAGAGACGACTATACCCGCACTCAAAATGAAAGTGACGGAGCATGTATCAAGGAAGCTTGAAAAAGTGCAGGCCATAAGCTTTACTACGGATATTTGGAGCAGCGATGTCTCCCCACTTTCCCTACTTCGTTTAACTGCGCACTGGGTGGACACTAAATCGTTCAATCTAGAAAGTGCGGTGCTACATGCAAGTGAATTCAAAGGATCCCACACTGGTGAAGCCATTGCAGGAGCAATAGAAAATATGCTTCTTAATTGGAACATCCCAAAGGCAAAGGTAATTTCACTAATATGACTAGAATTAGCGATTTTTACTTTTTTTTTTTACTAGAAAAATACAGCATTAATTTGAGACCTGTCTCTAAAGCACTGTACAAAATAATAATGTATTATTATTAATTAATTAATTATTCTTAAAAGTCCATACCATCATTCGTGACAACGCCAGTAACAGGAAGAAGGCGATGAGGGAGCTGGGGATGTCGAGCTTGGGATGTTTTTTCCCACTTTATCCAGCTAGTGGTGCATGAAGGCTTGCTGTCACAGTGTAGGTGACGCGTTGGCGAATGGGAGAAAGATCATCGGACACTTTAAGCATTCTCCGTTGGCTACATCGCGACTAGAAACCATTCAGATGAACCTGGGAATGCCAGTCAAACAACTGATACAAGATGTGCCCACCCGCTGGAACAGCCCATTCTATATGACAGCAAGCCTGCTAGAGCAAAAGACTGCCATCTCAGTGTATGCAGCTGACCACCAGCTGCCAGTGACCCTGACTGCAAACAACTGGACACTGCTAGAGAAAGTCAACACACTCCTGGCTCCATTCGAGGAGATCACAAAGCAGACCAGCTTCGCCACTTCCACCATCTCAGAGGTTATCCCCTCTGTCACAGTATTGAAGCACCTACTGGCCAAAGAGCCTCCAGAGGACAGTGGGATAAAAACAATGAGAGCGACACTTCTAGCAGCTGTGGACACAAGATTACAGACTTTTGAGGCGGAGCCCCTGTATGCAGTTGCCACTCTCTTGGACCCGCGTTACAAAGTCAGGAATGTCTAATTCTGTGCTGTTAGTGTAAACATTTTGTGCAAGAAAATTCTTTTTTCATAATTGAATGTTCTCCTCTCAAAGTACTTGAGTCATATGAATTACAATCATAGAATATAACAAATATAAATATTAAAATATAAAATTTCAGGTGTCCAAATGTTGCTCCATGGTTACAAAATTAATGCACAGTCATGTGACTATCTAGTCCATGCCTCACTCTCTCACCAGCATGAAGAACAATGGAAAAGAGGCTGTTTATTCAACACATGTATTCTGTTTACTGTTACTGCAGATACTTCACAAGTGCGGAAAGCAACAAATTTGCAAAGAGTGCACTTGCTCAAGAGGTGGAGAAGAATGAGGAGTCCAGAAGACCAATGCAGACAACCTCAACCACCACTGAAGTGGCAGGCCCAGCCAGTAAGGCCCCACGGATGGAAGAGCCCAGCACAGGTAGCAGCAAGAGCTGCTTTGCGGAGCTGTATGAGGAAGTCCTGCAAGAATACAATGCGGAACAAGGTGGGGCTAGCAGCACAATCACACAGGTACAGATCGAGATGTATTTGGCTGAGAAAACCATCCACAGAATGGAGAGCGCATTTGAGTACTGGGGAAAAAATAAAGAACGGTTACCCTCCCTGGCCACGACTGCTGCAAAATTTCTCTGTGCTCCCTCTAAGAGTGTAGATAGTGAGAGACTGTTCAGCGCAGCTTCCAACATACTTGATGTCAAAAGGAATAGGCTTTTAGGAGAGAAAGTAGAAACACTCATCTTTTTAAAGAAAAACCTGCCAATGCATTTGAACTTGACACTCAAGGACTCTAATCCTCAGGAGGACTGAGTCAACATTATACTAGGGGTTCCTGCTACTATGTGACATGTTTGTAACCAATGCAAACTTTATTTTGCCACTGCTCGTTTTTGTTCTTTGAAAGTGGATTTTGGAGTTGAACTTGTGAAAAGAGTAGACACTAACATTTAAAATTAGGTTTTATTTATTTTCAATTCTGGCTGCACTTCAGAGGAGCGCACATCAGCCTAGACCTAAGTTTACATGAGCACATTTTGTTTTATGGCAATTCTTTTCAATACGATATGTTCTTACCTCAAACAGGCCCTAATGCCATGCTCTCAAAGATAACGTGTATATTATTTCTTATTGTAATTTAATTATACTTCTTGTTGCACTATTGTTATGCATGTTGGAATTACATGCACATTGCACTATTTTGGCCTTTGAGAGACAAAACTCTCAGGTTTGATTACTTATTCAGGTAGTCAATAAAAAAGTTCTACTGGATTCATTCTGTATTATTTTATAGTTTTTTTTTGTCTTTTTGTTTTTTTTAGCAGTGCCTAAACAAACCATGATGGTTTTACATTCAAGGGAGTATGTATTTCAGAATTTAAAAAAAATAAAAATTCATTGTGGTATCGGTATCGGTATGGTATCGGTATCGGCCGATACTGCAAAAGTGGGTATCGGTATCCAAAAAACGGTATCGGAACAACACTACTTTTGACACAAGTCTCCAGTGTAAATGCTACTACAGTAGTTTTTAAAGATAGACTACGGAAAGTGCACAGGCAGACAGGAAGGAAGGACTCAGTTGAAACTAATGAGTCAAGACAGCAGGCACAAGGGAATGATGCAAGGCAGGATCAGCAGACTTGAATGAATGAAGATGACATGAACCAAAATTTCAACGTGGTCTAATCACCAAACACCAAAGGAAACCCTGACATAGTTATATATTCACAACTAAGCTAAGTTAAGGAAGTAAAGCAGTTGGTAATGGGGGGTGCACACTGGAGTCAATGAGTGTAGAAAGCTTCCATGTTGGTATGTTGAAAACGATTCCAATCTGTGAAAATAATCATTACAGTTTTGTGAAGCAGTTCGGCTTTCTAGGATCTAATTATTGAATGTGACTTTTTGTCGTGATAAAGCCAAGGAGAGAAGGAGTGTTTTTGAAAACAAACAAAACAGGTAAAGTGTTACCTGAAGCTGCGTGCGTGTGCAATTGCTCTCACCCTTTCAGCGCACAAATGTGTAGTGCAGTAAAAAAAAAAAAAATCAAAAATCAAAACTGAGTTGTGTACAGTCTTCCCTCGCTATAACGCGGTTCACTTTCCGCGGTCTCGCTGTATCGCGGATTTTTTTTTAAGTGCAATTTTGCATATTTTTTTGCAGTAATATACCCATTTTATAAAATTTATGAAGTTTTGAACATTATCAATGTTTGAACAAGAGAGAAATGTGAGAACATGTAAATGCCTCAATGAGAAAAGTGTATAAATTGTGCGGTCGGGGATTTTAGAGCCTTAAAACATTTATAAGAATTGTAAAACATGAAGCTTACTACTTCGCGGATTTCATTTATTGCGGGTATTTTTTGGAACCTAACCCCAGCGGAAAACGAGGGAACACTGCATTGGTATTTTGCCTTTTCATATCCACCTCAGAGACATTGAAAATCGTATTTGGCACGTGATTGGCAGAGCGGGAAGAAAAAAATGCATCAAAAAGACAAAAAATGGTTAAAATGTGGGAGAATTTCAGACTGAAATGCGTACCCATGTTTTGTAACAATTGTCACACCATGCTCTTCATCGAAGACACTCACTAGGTTAATTTTATCTATTCTCAGGCCCTATGGCCTTCTTTACAATGTTGTAATTTTTATATGTAATGTTATCCATCATTTAATCCAAAATGCTGTGCTTTGTTAATTTTTAATTTGTCTCACTCTGTACTGTACGTCTATAACTTTGTGTTCTATTTCATCCCTTCCGACCGCCAAGTGGCAGTGCTGAAAACAGCACGGAAATCCCCCACGTGAGAAAATAATTCATCAAAGGACATGTCCATGGTTCCGGCTTATACTCATGTAAAAGGATAGAGGATAGGAACCAGAACCCAGTCTCTTTTACCTTTCTCGCGCGGTTCACTCACATTGTTGACCACTGTTCTTCTTGTCCGTCCGTCCCTGGTGGCCTGCGAGCTTGTTGTTTGGGGCTGCCGGTGTTCCCGCCTCCCTTGGCTTTGACGGCTCAGTTTATTTTCCAGTTTTCTGAGGTATATATGTGGACAATGGAGATCTCCTTCCATCTTCCCATGTTTTCAGCGCCTCATTGATGAGTACCGTTTCAAGTCAGTGGGTGCGTATGGTGTAGCAAGTGTTGCCGTCTTGACAACGGTTGCTTTGACTTGTTTTGAATACAACTTGCTAGTGATGGTACGTTTTTTCGTATCCTCTCCTAGCTTGTATTGCGTCACAACTTGCCGACGTTTGCTTTGACTTGTTTTGAATACAACTTGCTACTAATGGTACGCTTTTTTTGTATCCTCTCCTAGCTTGTATTGACTCCCAACTTACGCAGCTCCTGCCGTGGGTCACCAGCTGCCTTGATGTTGTTTGCTAGCTAGGGTAGTGTTTGTCATACCATCTTCTAGCTTATGACGGTACAAACGGCCACGTACGTGTTGCTTTGATTGCTTTGTGGCTTCGTTTTGTTCCGTTGGTGTCGAGGCAGGGTGCCACCTCCTCTCCCACACAGACTGTAGCTCTCCCTGCACAGAGCTTCGTTTTGTTCTGTTGGTGAAGAGGCTCTTTGTCGCCTCCTCCCCCACATGAAGATAGTAGCCAGTTGACATGCGTACACTCCCTGCGCATCAAATGGTGGCTGCTATGGAGGACACCGCTCGCTGTAAGCACTGTGGCGGGTCCTTCTTGCCCGCAGAGGGCCGCACTGACTGAATATCGCGCAGTAGCTACCGCAGTAGCTACCGCTGCTGCGGCAGTCCATCCTCCTGTAACCACGGCTGCGGTTGATGTTGCGACTCAGCAGAATGCAGCCCCTGACCAGGGGCGGCCAGCCGACTGTGAGGGCAATGCAGGCTCAGTGTAAGGCAAGGCAAGGCAAGGCAAGTTTATTTGTATAGCACATTTCATACACAAGGCAACTCAATGTGCTTTACACAAGGAAAGACAACACATAAGCATAAAAAAACAGTAGTTAACATTCAGAGGAAAAAAAATAAAAAATAAAAATAGGTTACAAAATTTACTTAAAAAAAAACAAAAACATACAATAACAATCTTTTAAAACATTATTCAACAAACTTTAAAACATTTAACATAAGGAAGTTTAAAATAATATTAATATATTAATATATATAATTAATATTATTAAAAAAAAAACAAAAAACAAAACAAAAAAAACCACTTAATTAAAGCTGTTTAAAAGTCCCTAATCAAAGGTATAAGAAAAAAGCAAAGTTTTTAACCTGGATTTGAAAGCATTTACACTCGGGGCTGACTTCACTTCTGTTGGTAGCCTATTCCATCTGTGTGCAGCATAATAGCTAAATGCAGCTTCACCATGTTTGCTTCGAACTCTGGGTTCCACTAGTTGGCCCGAGTTTGTAGATCTCAGAGCCCTGC
The DNA here is from genome assembly GCF_051991245.1 of Festucalex cinctus. Lineage (NCBI taxonomy): Eukaryota > Metazoa > Chordata > Actinopteri > Syngnathiformes > Syngnathidae > Festucalex > Festucalex cinctus. The sequence goes on along the minus strand of NC_135421.1, from coordinate 5,510,142 downwards.
TGGGTTTGTACTCAATCAGCATTTCTTGGATATATTCAGGACCCAAACCATTTAGTGATTTATAGACGAGTAGCAGAACTTTAAAATCGATTCTACAGCTGACAGGGAGCCAGTGTAAATCCTTAAGTACTGGAGTAATATGTTCTGATCTCCTTGTTTTGGTCAGAACTCGAGCTGCAGCGTTCTGAATGAGCTGCAATTGCCTCATGTTCTTTTGAGAGAGTCCAGTCAGAAGACCGTTACAGTAATCTAGTCTGCTGGAGATAAAAGCATGGATAAGCTTCTCTTGGTCTGCTTGAAGCATGCAGTCCTTCAGTCTGGATATGTTTTTCAGCTGGTAAAAGGCTGTTTTAGTGATGAATTTAATATGATTGCTGAAGGTCAGATCTGAGTCTATTAATACCCCAAGATTTCGAACTTGGTCTTTAGTTTCTAAAGACAGTGACTCAAGCTGTTTTTTTAACAGCAATCCTCTTTTCTTTATTGCCGAAAACAATGAGCTCCGTTTTGTTTTCGTTCAGCTGAAGGAAATGTTGGTTCATCCAGTTGTTAACTTGCTCTAGAGAATGACACAATACGTTAATAGAACTGCTGTCATTTGGGGACATAGATAAATACTGTTGTGTGTCATCTGCATAACTATGATAGTCAACATCGGTGTTCTGAAGCATTTGACCCAAAGGTAACATATACAGACTGAACAACAGGGGTCCAAGGACTGACCCTTGAGGGACCCCACATGTCATGGCCTTTCGATCAGATTCAAAATTTCCAATGGTCACAAAGTAACTCCTTTCCTCCAAATAGGACCTGAACCATTTAAGGACTGTTCCATTTAACCCCACCCAAGTTTCCAGCCTGTCTAACAGTATATTATGATCAATCGTGTCAAATGCTGCACTGAGGTCCAACAAGACGAGCACTGATACCTTCCCTGCATCAGTCCTCAATCTTTAACATTCAGTACTTTAATCAGAGCTGTTTCTGTGATGAGGTCGGAAACCTGGACTGGAATTTATCAAAAAGTCTATATTTAAGCTCAAGAAATTGCCACGTTTTCAACAATTTTGGTTAAGAAGGGAAGGTTTGAGATTGGTCTATAATTTGCTAGCAGGGAGACATCCAGCATTCTCTTTTTTAGAATGGGCTTGACGGCGGCTAATTTAAAAAATTTAGGAAACTCACCTGATTGACGTGAGCAGTTGATATTTGCTGTAAATCGATTTTAACAGATTTCACTATGTTTTGAAAAGGTCAGATGGTATTGAGTCAAGACAGCTTGTGGAAGGTTCAATTGCTGAACCAAGTCTGTTATAGTATTTTGATCCACTGAGTCAAATTCGGTCATGGTAATTGAACTATTCCTAGGTTATTTTAAGTGCTGCATCATTTTTTTCATTTTGCTGATTTGTGATAATGTTTGACCCGATGTATTGAGTAGCGCTAGTCTCGCAGTGGTAATCAGAAACACTGGTTTAGTCAGAGGTTGACAAGCTATACTGACTAGGTTTGTAGCTTTAGACTTATTTCTTCTTATATCTTTGGCAAACCTTCTGTCACTTGTAATCAAAGGAATGCCTGTATACTGTATTTGTAGTAAAATCCCGGCCGCGTCTGACGCTAGCTGCTGATTGGTCGTTCGCGAAGACTGACGGCATGAGCGTGACTGGGCTCAAATGAACTGAAAAAAGAACGAATCACTTCAGGAAGTGACCCGTTCACTCACGTTCACTGAAAAGATTTGTTCTCTTTGAACGAAACGGTCGTGAACGACACAACAATAGTGTCATTCCACGATTTTCCATTGATCCACAAACATTTCAAAGCAGTGCATTATTGTCTTCAGCACTGCCAAGATCTTCTGAAGAAGTTTGTGGTATTCATCGGTGGAGATGGAAGGCATCATTCTTCCAGCCATGTTGCAAGTAGCAGTCGAATGCTAATTTGCGGACCGCGCTCACGTTATCGTGAGGAGTTTCCAAAAGAATGTTGAATAAATGAAAAAAAAGAAAATACGACCCCAGCTGGCTCTATCTACCAAAAAGGCAGTACAGCCACATCAAGGCAAATGTCCAAGAGAAATCCCAGAAAAAGAAAGAAAAATAGCAGTTATCAGCTGAAAGAACGCAAGCAAAGCAGGAGCAGAGCAGATTGCGTATACACACTAGACAAGCAGGAAGCAGATGTGGTATAAAAGCTTTAATCCATTACCAATCTTAACTCTGGCTTGTTTTATTTGAGGACAATTCACCCAACCCTATATTTTGATATATAGGTGGTTTGAATGGTTTTGTTTGATTGTTTTTGTAACATACAACATAGATGATGTAACTTGTTTTGTAACAGATATGACAGGTGTCATACTGGTTTGGCAGTCGTGTGCATGTCTGATGTTGCTCATTGTGGTCCAGAAAATGCTCAGGGTGTTTGTGAATGCTCAGAAATGGAAAATTAGAGGAAACATTGCCCAGGTATATTATCAGGTGAAATAAGAGGTAAGGCTTAGTGCCAATAATCAAAAGCATCTTTGGGCCTGGGGACCAATGGACCATATATTTACTTCTATTACTTGGATTTGATTACTGACTTTTCTTATATAATGTATTGCTTTTTTCTGTATTTATGAATTTACCGTATTTATTTTGGTCTAATAATTATCTGTCTGTCTGTCTGTCTGTTCATAATCAAACCAGAAAACAAACTAAAAGAAGGCAGCATACTACAAGTGTCACTTCAGTCTGTCACAGTTAAATTGACTTCGACGTGGAAAATCACTGGAGTGGACCTTAGGCGCTCGACTACTTTGTCTCTGGTGTCTTACTGTTCGAGCATGTTAAAGAAATATATCATGAGATCCTAGTGTATACATTAATCACTCTGTGAAGCACATCCTCACCTCCCTGGACTCATTCTAATAAGAGTCCACTCCTCGACAGAGAGTAATTAGAGAATTATGAAAGGCTGAGGTGACACTGACCTTATTATGGTGTGGAAGATCAAATTAATGACCCGTGACAGATGGAGGCCTCCATAACATTCAAGCCAAAAGCTTTTTAGTTTGACAACTGAGGTTCCATACAGTCATGGAGGAGAAATAACGATAATTCTTGAACAAACTGCACATTTATTTTTATATAAAATACACTTTTCTACATATAAAGTTTTCTGTTTCAGTCATCCAAACTAACTCACAGTGACTAGTCAGCATTTTTTGCCCCTTCACTCCTGAAACGTACTAGAGAAGGTCCCCTTTCCATTGAACTTGCAATGTGAAAGAAAACAACTCAGTCAAGTTTCTCTTGGTCCTCTTTAAAAGGACTGGAGTGGAGTTTAAGCACAAACACCCATAAATTGGAAATACAATTGACCCCCGCATACTTATAGTGCACCTATTTGTGGATTTGTTTCAAACTTTATTTTATTTTATTTTTAAATAAAATGCATTATATTTTAATATTGATTTCCAGATCTTCCTCCTCCCCTTTCAAGACCTCCATCACCATGACTGGGGTCACCTAGTCCCTCATTAACGCCACTGATAGTGATTTTGACCGTTGATGTATTACATATAAATGTTCTTAATGCATAAAGGCAATCCATGTGTTACGCAGCTGTCTAGAGTGAAGCATGTAACTTTAGAAAGGGAACACCTCTCGATCCCCAAGTGCAATCAGGTAAAATACCGACTGCAAAAAGAAAATTGGAAAGCCTATCAACACTTTACAATTCATTATAACAGAAAGAGGCCAGCGACAAACATGTATTTACACAAAAAGGTATTTACTAGGGATGTCAGGTGATTAAAATTTTTAATTGTAGTTAATCACATGACTTAAATAGTTAACTCACGATTAAATTTTATGTCTGTTGTAAATGTACAATAAAATATATATTTTTTTCAAAGTTTATATACTCAAAGTGGGACAAAAATAAAACATTAGACATCAAAATAGTCAGTGATACAGTAATTTCATAATAATTCATAAAATTTAGTTAAAATTAAAAAGAACTGTACTGTAAAAAAAAAAAAAGTGTGATATTCATTTGTGTTGAGGTAATTTTTCTGCCACGAGATGCAGAATTGCATTTGTTGCAGTTGGTGACAACTGCATTTTTCTGTCTAATTGTTAACATTAAGTAACGTGAAATTCTTCATATTTTTAAAATTGCAAAATACAACTTGACCCCAGTCTCCACAAATATATGCATTATTATTACATTTATTACTGCTAAATTTTGACATGGACTGTCTGCTTCGAATTCCCCCCCAGTACATGCTTTCCATGTCAGGGGCTATCATTATCCATCCATGCATTTTCTCAACCGCTAATTCCGCACAATTGTTGCGGGGGTGCTGGAGCCTATCCTAGCCGGCTTCGGGCAGTAGGTGGGCTACATCCTGAACTGGTTGCTAGCCAATTGCAGGGCACACAGTGACGAACAACCACTCACACTCACAAGCACACCTCGGGACAATTCGGAGCGCCCAATTAACCTGCCATGCATGTCTTTGGAACGTTGGAGGAGACCGGAGTACCCGGAGAACACCCACTCGGGCATGGGGAGAACATGCAAACGCCACCCGGGAAGGCTGAAGCCTGGACTCAATCTTGCGTCCTCAGCAGGAGGCGGACGTGCTAACCAGTCATCCACCGTGCCGCCCTGGGCGATGATTAATCGCACGTAAAAAAAAAAAAAAAACTCACTCAAAATTAACACACTAATTTTGACACCCCTAGTATTTACAGCAATTTAACTAAAGGTGTCACAAGACAAGCTCAAAGACAAAAGGCAGCAAATGGCACGCAAGCTCGGGACTAACCCTAAAACTATCCATCCATATCCATACAAAATCCAACAACTACAACCTAAGGTGGCAATTAGGAGCACAAACACGAAGTTAACAAAGTTGAGTTGGAGGTCGAGAGGGACTGCTGCTGTCAGATCACCGCCACTCGCTGTCACTTTGTGGAAGCTTTTTTTAAATCATGACTGTAATGGCTCTCACAATCGCTCTCAGCCGCTCCTCCACAACCAATCGCTGGCCGCCACCACAGTTTCCAAAGGTCCTATTTAACTCATTTGCTCCCAATAATGTGTAAATACGTTTTTTTGTTTTTGTTTGTTTTTTATATGTTTTAAGTGTCCCAAAGACGTATTTATACGTTGTTTTGTTTTTTTGTTTTGTGTTGTTTTTTTTTTTATGCTAGAGCATACAGAAAGCTTTGATGCAGCCTGGCAACTGCAAAAAACGGTGGCAGAAATGGTAGTTATTACACAAACGGCCAGCAGGTGGCAACAGAGCAAAGGAGATCAACCAGGGCCATGTAGAAAAAAAAGCTAAATTACTCACAATTTTAAATAGATTTGTGAAAACTGATGAAACTTAGCTCTCTTCTAATGCTAATTGCTGCAAAATGGAAACAGAAAGATTTTTCCTGATGAAAGAAGAGACTTTAATCTTTCTTTTGATAGGTTCCATGCTTTTATAGCAATAGAACACAATATTCTGTGGGCCTTGTAAAATCAGTCCAAATCCAGTAAAACAGCCGGGAGCGATTGCTTCTGTGAAAATGGCTGGGAGTGAAGGAGTTAAAAGGACACTTGCATCCCCATTCACACAACACCAAAATACAGCAGCTTCACATTCTCTCACAGGCACACACGGACACACATTACACAACACTGGTGACAATACGGCCAGCGCCGTAACACCATGTAAGAAAGGCCACTCATAAATCATATGTGACTGGCTCTGGCAAAAGGGTCCATATGTGCAAAAAAAAAAAGAAAGAAATCAAAATTGAGATATTGATATATTTGAATTCTGCACTTAATTCCCTTTAAAATGATATATGATACATGGATGGAGCTAAAAAATTGACAAAGTTACAGCAGTTTTAATGTTGGAAAGTTGAAATTCCTAGTTTTGAGAAAAGGGGCTTTCAAGTTTTGGTACTTGCATCTTTCAAATGCCCATAGCAACCAGTACCTTAGGAAAAAAGATATGAACCTGAAATTTTCAGGAACTGTTAAAATATCAATGGGAAGTCAATTCCAATAGCAGGCAAGGTCATCGTCCGAGATTTTAACCCTTTAAACGTTTTGGAAGTTTGACCGCTCAAGAGATGAGATCAGCCTCAACTTTGAAGATCACATTCGGCTGATAATTTATCTTCTAAGGCATCAGCCAAAGTTTTTTTTTATTGTTGCTCCTTTGTGGTATTTTCTTGCATAAAATATTACCATGAAATTTGATTTCATAATTTTGTGTCAATTAAAAGCTTATTTGCCATTTGATGTGGCCTGTGAAAAGTGCTTTATTGATAAATTATCATGGATGTAATGTCTTAAATACTTTTGAAAATGAATAAAATTATTTATTTATTTATTTTTTGTCCCACCACCCCCACCACAAGTAATAGAGTGACACTAAACTATTGCATTTACAAGTCAAGCGCCTATAACCTGTGTAAAATTTGGAGCGGGCTGTCATTGTGACTCTTTTGAGCGGACCATTTTTCATCTTCAAGTTAAATATTTCATAGCTCATTTTTGTGTTCATGTCATCCCATTTAAAAGAGCAGAAAGTGAAAATGTGTGGCGATATTTGTGACGTATGCAGGACTTTTTCTTTTCTTCTTTTTTTTTTTTTTTTTTTGACGCATCCAAGAAGTAGCGTTTCCGGCGTCGTATGAAATACACATCGACAAGCAATCAAACCATTACATTAGTATTTACGATACATTATTACATTAGTCTGCATTGCATACAAGGCACTGATGCATGTCACAACTTTTAACCGACATGGTCTGAGTAAAGGAGCAGATTGCTCCGCGGGGGTATCGCTCGCTGCTGCATCCCTCGCTCGAGTTCGACATGGTTTAGTCAAGTGTTTGAATTTAGCAATTTGAATTTAAAGTAGACAACGATTCATTAAGAAAACGATCCTGGAGTATATATCTCTGTCTGTTTGGATGACAATTTGCCGGTAACTGGACCGATGACAACATAGCTTCTACTCCATTAGGTAGGATGACTTCTGTTGAAGTTCATGTTGAATTGTGTTTCAACTTTTTTTGGTTGCTATGTCCATCCATCCATCCATTAGCAGATTCGCTTATCCTCACAATATTTATATAAATCAGTAGTGAATTACGTCTGAGGCTAGGAAAGTCGGGTTGTTTTTAAAAAGAAGCACAAGACGCAATGCTAGCTAGCTAGCAGGCTAAAAACACGCCCCCTAGTTACGAGCCATACTGTCTAATAATTGCTTATTGTCATACACTTCTATTAGAATTTTGAGTTTTGTGCTGCTTGGAAATGAAACTAGAGACCCCAAGGAAGCTATTTGTGGAGAAATCTCAAAATGGACAAAAAATGTCCAACTGTCTAATATCGCCCATATCTCTTGATTGAGTCCAGCGACATGCGGACCCTTTTGCTGGAGCGGGTCAAATATGCTTGCTGAAAAGTGAAATTCAGATGAGCCTGCCCCAATCGGATCTCAGGGGGAAAAAAGCACTAATCCAAAATGGAGGTTGCAGCCTCCAGACATACGTTTTGGTGTCAGTTCGACTGTGTGCGCAGCTGGCACTATGCTGTTGTGCTGCAGGCTACCCTATAAATCATCCTGTTTTTGTTTATGAAATTATGAAATTATGTTTTGTTAAAAGATATCTATGTGTATTGGGAATTAGAGGAATTAGGGCCTATTTAATTAAAAAAAATAAAATAAAAATTAACAAAATGCTGGACCGACGTACGGGAGTCGGCCCGAATTTCCTGATGGCCACCGGGCAACCGTCCAATAATAATTATGCGCACTTTCAAGGGATATTGAAAGCGTTAAAAAACAAATGTACTCTGTATTCTGCATTACACGTCTGGTGGAAAAGGTCAAGTGTCTGGTCTTTCCCCAGATAGCCCTTGACTCCAAATGTCTTGTTGATGTACAGGTAACTAAGGGCTACTGATTGTATGTGTGTGGGAGTGTGTGTGTGTGTGTTTGGCCTTGTTGCAACATGACATTTTCAACCATCGTGCCTGTTGGTAAAGGCTGATATTGTTGTGAATGTACACATAACTGTCCTGGTTCAGTTACATACGTTCAAAAATCACAGAGAGGGGGAAGAGTGAAGGAGTAGCTTTGTTTGGAGATGAAGCATTCATTTACTATATAAAGGATTCCATGTCCTTTGCAATTGGCGACATCATGGAGTGCGTCAAAATAGCAATGAAGAGGCAAAAAAAATTGTATCATCTCAAATTGCCAGAGTAGTGAGACAGGAGGAAGTAGAAATGTTTTGGGGAAACGTATGGAGAGTTGGCGAAGTCTACTAAAGCTGACGTTATGTCATTGCTTCGTGGAATAAATGAACCGAGCTGAACTTCTACTATTGCCACAGATGTCAACTTAATGTTTCATGCTTCAAATGGATAATAATAATTAGAATTTTAATTTTAATTCTAATAATATATAATAATAATAATAATTATTATTATTATTATTATTATTATTATTATTATTTTAAATCATAGACCGACATAAACGTGTTAAATATGACACAATTTACACAAAGAGATATGACAAGGATTAACGTCCTTATAACGTCATTAACTATATGCTATATGTTGGCACAGACTCAAACAAACATTGATGATAATGCATTGTTGTGATGTCTATGACAGAGGCGGCAATCTTTTCATTCCATCTGTATCAGGTCTGCATGTGAAACGCAGAAAGATTTTCAACCAACGGAACATTCAGGTACACTTCGAACCTATTAACATCCTTTGACAAAGGCTGGTACATCCCAAAGATGGGACACCCCTTACTCAGAAAAGCAATCTGGTGGATGCAGTCAAGTGCAGTGAGGAATGCACAGACACATCAGTGTATTGTTGAAACCAAACAACCACTGAGCAGTCACAACACAGACAGGCTAACTCTTCATTTCAAGACTGAGCTGTCTACCTGTACATAAATAAAAATGATTATGTAAAATGTACATAAAATTTACATTTTAAATAACACAAGTAGTGTTATGATTTTCTTAAGAGTGCATGTTTTTCATAAAAAATGTCTTTACATTTAGCTTGATTCAGGTAAGAGCTAATGCTGTCTATCAGGGCTGACAACCAAACCTTGAGGCGAGGCATCGGTCGGTCCCCAGTCATGTGGGCCGGGTTATGGTGTCGGTACCAGATGTGATGGGGATGCAAGGTCTCTGTCTTTTTTTTTCCATATAAAAACACATCTCTGGGGAACCGAAAGAGGCTCACAGCATTCTCATGTTGGTTTGAACAAAAAAAACGGCAATGCAACAAGACGGCATAATGTAAATATTTGTTTTTTTAAATCGACAAATCAGGAGGGAAAAAAATACACACACACTTCATCCAGCCTGGTACTAACATGGCTGTTCTGTTTAATATCCGGTTTGGCCGCTGTGATCTCCCGCTGGGAAGATTTTTTGGGGGGCCCGGAATTAACTCTTTTACTGCTACATATAAAAAAAAAAAACTTTCACGTCATTCTTGCAAACGTTCTACTTCATCAGATTTTGTCATGTTTCATTGTAATTTCAAACACTGGGAGCCTATAGAGAAAAGATAAAATGCTGCCATCTGCTGGCCGTAGTTATTGGCTTTTTGATTCCACAACCCATTGACCAGGCAGCGCTGCACTTAGACGTTGCACTGCCCATTGATTAAAAAAAAACAAAAACATAGTTGACGTCATTTAACGTTTATGGCGGCATACATTCGAGTCCAGGCTCCGGCCTTCCTGGGTGGAGTTTGCATGTTCTCCCCGTGCCCGCGTGGGTCTTCTCCGGGTACTCCGATCTCCTCCCACATTCTAAAGACATGCATGGCAGGTTGATTGGGCGCTCCGAATTGTTCGTAGGTTTGCTTGTGAGCATGGATGGTTGTTCGTCTCTGTGTGCCCTGCGATTGGCTGGCAACCAGTTCAGGGTGTCCCCCGCCTACTGCCCAGAGCCAGCTGAGATAGGCGCCAGCACCCCCTGCGACCCTTGTGAGGACTAAGCGGTCAAGAAAATGGCTGGAAAATGGATGGACTCGAGCAACCATTCATTTTGGCGTATATATTACATTGTTTTATAACAACATACTAAAATGTATCCCAGACTGTCCCACACACTTTACAGAGAGAGGAGAGAGTGTGTGCGTGTCCATGCGTGCGTGGGTGCATGTGTGTTTTTATTGCTCTCCAAGCAAAATAAAATGTCAAATGATTCACACAATATAATGAATGAGTTTGATATCTTGGATTGAAATGGAAGGAAATATGAGTCTCATTAAAATGTGACCAGCTTTGCAGAAAGGTGGGCCCAGTAACTTCTTGAAGCTGAAGACAGAATACAAATAGGACTACACAGCCTCACAGGTTTATAGTGCTGGTTGCGCTGAGAAACACAACTTAACTTGCTGTTGAGAGCCTGCCCTGTTCCACCAAGGCAATTCTGCAAGCACAAAGGAATCCAATAACTGAAAAAAAAAAAGTGATTTGTATTTGTAGATGAGCAATGTCATTTTGTGCAGGAAGTGAGTGCAAATTGCCTTCTATAAATATGTTCTTCATGATTTCTTCTTTTCCTATGAATAACTACAGCGGTACCTATTGTGACAATAGCAGAAAGGTGTGCCACGTGGGAGTATGATATACTTTTTTTTTTCTTTTTTTTTGTGACTGATATTTATTGAAAATTTAGCTGTACAGATTTGAGTGTCTACCGGGGGTGAGAGGGAGGGAGGGAGGGAGAGGGAGAGAGAGAGAGAGAGAGAGAGAGAGAGGGAGAGAGAGGGAGAGCGAGAGAGAGAGAGCGAGAGAGAGAGAGAGAGAGAGAGAGAGAGAGAGAGAGAGAGAGAGAGAATGAAAAGTTACGTGAATGACAGATCATGGAAATTCAAATCAATTAAAGATCACTTACAGGGTTCTATAATGATTTCTGATAGGTCCCAAGTTATTTTTAATATACAGTCAAACCTCGGTTTTGGAACTCTTCTGTTCTCAACCAAATTGGTTTTCAACCAGAAAATCCGTTGGACTCTGTTCTAGGTTCAGTACGATATACAGTTTTTTCCAATTGCTAAAACACAATTTTGGAAACTTGGCTTGTTTTATCAAAATGATAACACTGCAACCAAAACGACATATAGCTTCACCAAAAATCAAACTTTTGTACCAAGCACGTAATTCATGTCACCAGATTTATGTCTCATCAATTACACACTGTTGGTCATAATGCACAGCACTGTCATTTTTAGTATGCTTTGCCATAATACTAAAATTGTTCAAATTGTAGAACATTCTTCAGATTGTTCACGAGCACAGACATACTTGAATATATACACATGCTGTTCCAAATTGTTAACAATTTGAATTTACTTTTGTTATTTTTCACAAGTCAGTGCAACATATGCACACCAAATATGTTTTACATATTACACACTGTTGGTCATAATGCACAGCACTGTCATTTTTAGTATGCTTTGCCATAATACTAAAATTGTTCAAATTGTAGAACATTCTTCAGATTGTTCACGAGCACAGACATACTTGAATATATACACATGCTGTTCCAAATTGTTAACAATTTAAATTTACTTTTGTTATTTTTCACAAGTCAGTGCAACATATGCACACCAAATATGTTTACATTGGAGTGAACAAATTGCTCTCTCTCTCTCTCTCTCTCTCTCTCTCTCTCTCTCTCTCTCTCTCTCTCTCTCTCTCTCTCTCTCTCTCTCTCTCTCTCTATCAAACCAAAAATTAGGCAGCCTCTTGTGTCGCATTGCCAGCCCATGGTTGATGGCATGATCAACTAAGAATGCTTTGATTTCATTTAAAAGTTCCTGTCTTGGCCATGAAATCCGGTTTTCGGCTGGACACAAATCTTTGGCGTGTCCTCCGTGATTGTACTGCTATTGTAGTGCTTCTTTGATATAGGGTGTAATTCCACCTTTGATGTCCGCCATGGGACACAATAATGTGGTGCCTTCTGCCTGTTTTAGAGGTCTCCATCCACTAACACAGCTGATTCAAATGATAAGCTCATCAGCAAGCTCTGGAGAAGCCTGATAATGATCCTGAATCAGGTGTGTTGGAGGAGGGAGACCTCTGAAACATGCAGGACAGCGGCTCTCGATGACTACCCTGAACTACACCTTCGACATAAATCTTCTTTACAGATTTTTTTTTTAATTTCATTAAATTAAATGAATATGGGGTTTAGAACTGTTGCACTGTATGAATTATTTGCTAATGTGGAGATTTTTTTCTACCGTATATGTAACTGGGACTTTTTTGTCCACACACAACAGATGGATGACACATTTTTCTCACAAAGCACCACACTTGCATGCACACCCGAGTACACCCCGACACACACTCACACACAACAGATGCAAGCAGAACCATGGCTGTGATTTTAATTATCACCTTGTCTCAGGCTAAATGAGGGTGCGAGGCTAAGCTCATATCCGCATGGATTGACTGCGTGTGTGTGTTCAGGAAGAAAAAGACTAAATCCCTCATTATGTCACCTCATTTCAATTGTTTCAGCTTTGCTATTCTTTTTATTCTTTTTTAACAGCTACTTCCTCTCAACTCATTATATGGTGGTCTTTTTCCATTGTAACCATACAGGAGCTCCAACTCTGGATAGTATTTAAAGTATTAATTCACTTGACTTGCATTGTGAGGACAAAAAAACCCCAACTCAGTTGAAAAAGAAAGCAGATAGCTCTATTATGTGTATATACATACATATATATATATATATATATATATATATATATATATATATATATATATATATATATATATATATATATATATATACATACATATATAAGGGATGGAACAACATCCAAATATCACGATACGATATCACGATATGAAGCTCACGATACGATAATTATCACGATATTGTGGGTAGGTTGGCAATATTTACAAAGTGTCACAATATTGTAAAAAAATGAACTCATACTTAAAAAAAAAACCAACACAATATTGTGCTTTTGTACATAACAGCAATACATATAAACTACCTTCAATCTCTAACACTTAATATTGAGGCACTTAATCGCTAATGCAAGCCCACATTGAGTTCCTCTACATATTGACTCGCTTCAAAGCATTTTAAAATCCCATTCATCTGACAATTAGTGTATTTGAAACATAGAAGGGCCAAAACATGCCCAATGAAAATTAAAATGTACTACAAAAACTAGCCACCAGAGGGTGCTATAACTGCACAAATGGAAATCAAGCCATGTAAACTTTGAGCATAGAAGGTGTACGCCCTTTATCCAAAACAGATTGAAGCAATTCTAAAATAGCAAAAATTGGGCACGCTACTGGATCTACCCCGCAGCCAGCATTCCACAAACAAGTTCCACCTGTTAGCATACAGCAAACGAGTGGAAGGAGTCCTGGCATTAAGAATCGTATGCCTGACAGAAGACTAGCAGTCTGTCAGCAATGGGTCGCTACCCTCAGCGGCCAAACACACAGGCGGAGTTCACGGGGATCGGGATGCCAAACCCGACCCTGCTGTTGGGACAATAGATCCAACCAACCGAGCAGAGGCCATGGGTCGGAGGAGCAGAGACTACGGAGGAGCGGGAACCATGTTCTGGCTGGCCAAAAAGGGGCCACCAACAGCATTGTGTGCAGAAGGACCCTCAGAAAGGTCAGATGAATGAGGGGGAGAGGCGGGAAAGCATACAAGAGGCACCCCGGCCAAGGGTGTGACAGAGCATCCAGTACAGGTTAAATTTACTGTTTTCTTGTAGGAAGGTTTTTTTGACAGTTGACAGTGTAAATCTGGTATGATTTGGCTGAACTTTTAGTCTAGCCTCCCTGAGCGTCAATGCATGGTTGATGATATTGCTGTATGAAGTAGTGTTGGATGAATTTAATTTTGACACATTTGGTTCTCTTCTTTGAGGACGTTCCACTCCTATTACAGGCGTTCCTCAACCGCTACCTCCTGCTCGTCCTCCACAGATTCCTCCTCCCACCTTCACTTTTCTTCCTTCAACTTCTTCCATTTTGGTTGAATGCTGGTGAACTCACATGCTGCATTTTTGTAGTGTTCAAACCTGATTGGTGTGTCTACAATAAAACAGTCATGTGCTTGCACACCTGTGTGTGTTTAATCAACTGTCTCATGAGCAGTAAGAGCGTTACTTCAAAATAATATTACTCAAGTAAAAGTAAAAAGTAGTCATTAAAATATTTACTGAACTAGAAGTTAAAAAGTATTTGCTAAAAAGAATACTCAAGTACTGAGTAACTGCTTGAACAATGTCTGATTTATTTTTTTAAAAACAATGTAATCACAGACAAAAACATTTTGTTGGGGTGAACCCTCTGTTGAAACAAAAAAACATCAGGCTATGAGTTTACAAACGAGTAAGCCATTGAAATCACACATTCAGTTTAATTTGCAAAGTTAAATTAAGTTAGCTATATTAGAGTAGGATTTCTGACGATTAATGTATTAAATCTGAGTGTACACCTGGAAATATAGTGGTCACTAAATTTCTGTAAATACCCATCAGCAGAGCAATTAGAAACTTGTACTTTTTAGCCTAAATCTTTTTTGTTTACATATGCTATTGCTACACTGAATAAGAATGGCTTAACGATGATATATTTTCTTACCAGGTTCTGGCATTACATGGAGTCAAGTGTTTATCTGTTACCAAAACTTCTTTACAGTTAATAATTTGTGACACTTAGTGGCTACCGCTAATTCATGCCTCCATATAACATGGATCGTCATCTGTTTCGTTTATGGCAACAATAAACAAAGTGTTTGCAAAAGAGTCTATGTGAAAAGGTTCTTTTCAACACTTAAGACAAATACCTGCCTAAATACAGCAAAAAGGGAATTTAGGTCAAACTTACCGTGACATGTTAACTCAGGTTCGATGTGGAATTTTTATATGCCAAAATGTCAGTTTGTTTGTGCAGACACATAAGCTTATTATATGAGGCCATGGGTGTTCGGCTTCGTCCTCTCCCGCTGCCATGTTCCAAATGCCGGCAGCCTGTGCCTGTGGTCACGTGACTGCATTGTTACGTCTGATTGGTAGGAGGTTAAGGGAAGGAGTCGTCATGTGATTACTGTTGCTACATCTGATTGGTGATAAGCAGTCATGTGGCAGAACTGCTGTTGGCTCTCTGGTAAAGATAATGACAAAAGGAGAAAAAGTAACGACTTTAGTGTGGCCTAATATAGCGGAGTAAGAGTAGAGATCCTTCTTCACACATCTACTCAAGTAAAAGTAAAAAGTATTGTTAAAACTACTCTTAGAAGTAATTAAAAAAAAAAAAAGTTACTCAAGTACATGTAACGGAGTAAATGTAACTTGTTACTACCCACCTCTGCTCATGAGTCTTGTGATATGTCAATGAGTGCTTTGGAATTGCACTTTGGTGTCTATAAGTGCGTTTAATGAAAAAAAAAAAAAAAAAAGCGTGAGGCTGTGATGAAAATCTGGTCCAAGGTTTTGCTCCTTGTGTGTAAGGTGAACTGTACCCACAGTTTAGCAATCTGTACCCACAGTTTACTAATCTGTACCCACAGTTTAGTAAACCATACCCACGGTTTACTAAACCGTACCCACGGTTTAGCACTTCTGTAGCGTTATGTAATATGCATGCGCACGCAACGTTCGAGTGGCTGCTTGACAGCAGTATTAGCAGCGAACGGCTGCTTTTTTTTCCTATCTTAAACTGTAGACTAGTTTCGGCAGCTTATCGATGCATTTGAATGAATGGATGACGGAAAGAAGTTTCTTTAGCCAAGTATGGTGTATTAATTGTGGAGCACAACAAAACATGTCTGCATTTCAACAGCCTTCAGGCTAATCACGGAAGTAAAAGAAAGAAAGAAAAAAAGTGTTCGAGCGCCTCACAGTGGCACAAGCGCAACATTACAACTGAATACATAAGTCGACAGTTTAAGATGAAAAGAAGCAGCCGTTCGCTGCTAATACTGCTGTCAAGCAACCACTCGAACGTTGCGTGTGTATGCGTATTACAGAACGCCACAGAAGAGCTAAACCGTGGGTACGGTTTAGTAAACCGTGGTGGGTACAGATTAGTAAACTGTAGGTACAGTTTACTAAACTGTGGGTACAGATTGTTAAACTGTGGGTACAGTTTACTAAACTGTGGGTACAGATTGTTAAAACGTGGGTACAGAATAGCAAAAAAAATAAAAAATTCAAACCCTGACACCAGAGGGGCTCCGTAGAATCATAAAAAGCTGCAACACATCTGATTCCAGTGCAATCGAGATAAGACTTATGTTTAAAGTTGTCTGAAAAAATAACATGTTGGCCTCAAAATTCTACCCATAAAACCAAAAAATATCATTTTTACAACATATAGGGCACATGATTTTCTCCACCGATGACACCTATTACCATATGATGTGCAAGGGAAAGAGAGCCGATGAGAGCACAGACAGCTTATTAAGAGGTGTGGGTGTGAAAATGTGCGTGTGTGTGCGTGTGTGCTCCCTTGCCAGTACACACCATCATAATGACTTCGCCAGTCTGTGCAACAGTGGGGATTAGCATACACTATGCATGTGATCGAAATATAATGGGTATTATATTTTCTTTTGTCTTTTGCAGAGGTATGCAGGATTATAATTGATTGAAAGGATTTTGGCAGAGAACAATATTGATACATTATTATTTTTGCATTGTCTCGGAAACAAAGCATTAGAACAGAAGAAAAAAAAAAA
Source organism: Festucalex cinctus (assembly GCF_051991245.1). Classification (NCBI taxonomy): domain Eukaryota; kingdom Metazoa; phylum Chordata; class Actinopteri; order Syngnathiformes; family Syngnathidae; genus Festucalex; species Festucalex cinctus. The sequence goes on along the minus strand of NC_135421.1, from coordinate 5,493,346 downwards.
CGCATTTTGCAAAATCTCTATCAGAAATTGCCACATTTTTGTATTAAAAAAACGGAACTCTAATTCCTTCAATCCTTCTTCCAACAATCAGCAGAGAACTGAAGGAGGGTTTGGATTAAGTGAATTAGGATGAATTCAACTCAGTATTTAGAACACAAGTTCCTACCACAACTCACATTCCACACATCCAACAAGTAATTCTCACCAGTGCTTTCTGGTATTTTCTTTGGATTTAGGTCTACATGTGACAAATGACAGTTTCAAATGGTAGTGTATATAAATCACTGTCACGCAGTTTATCAGGCATGTTCCGACAGGCTCTGTTCAGAGGCAGGGAAAAAATAAATCTGCTGTGAAGAATAAATAAATAAAATTTAAATTAATGATTGCATAAAGTTATTTTCCATTTTATATCTCTGGCATGTGATTTTATTTATTTTTTAGTCCAACCATGTGCATAATTTCATCATTAAAATTGCTAAATTCATTCGAATAAATGGGTGAGATGGGAAGTGTCGCAGTCACACTAGATGTTGTTTAACAGAGATTCTTGAAGCTCAAAGAAGAAATGAGAAATAAATTTAAGACAATAAAACGTTCTAAATTTGACCTAAAACGAGATTGCACTTTGAAACGAATAATTTAGAATTCAAGTTAAAAACTAGACTTAGAACAAGAAACCCCCAATCTTATGCTTTTGTTGAATGGGGTACGTGATTAAAATATCCGTGTATTATTAGGAGTGTTCCAAAAAACGAAGCGGAAATTTGAGGGTTTTTACTTTCTGGACTTGTATTCCCCAACCTTGGTAAAATGACAACAAAAGTTATTGCACCATACTCTCTTGTATTAAGCTATCGACTCGGGAATCCCACTGAGTCAAACCAAATTGAATCATTCTACTTTCTTTCAAATCAAACTCTCCTTTGTGGCAAAAGAAACATAATAAAATAGTTTCAAGCAGGAATAGAAAACTTTATTTTGCTATCGGCGTAAATTAAAATGGTTTTTTTTGCTCAACTCATGGAGTAAATTAGTGGCCTTCTAAATAGGTAAGAAATTGCAATAACTGATAAGATCTCTGTCTGCTTGAAATAACATTCCTTACTACCAAAAATCAAGTGGGTATATGAAGTAGGGACGTTCGATGCCACTTTGTTCCAGACCAATACCAGTATGAGTACTCAACTGTTGAGTGGTCACTAACACCAAATAACAATACCACTATTACTTTTGATACATAAAACTTCCCTCACTTCTGCTTCCTGCTTTCCTAGTGTGTAGACGCAATCTGCTATGCTCCTGCTTTGCTTTGCATTCTTTCAGCTGATAACTTCTTTTTTTCTTTCTTTTTCTGGGATTTTTCCTGGATATTTGCCTCGATGTGGCTGTACTATCTTTTTGTTTGGTAGATACAACCAGCTGGGCGCATTTTTCAACATTTTTTATTTTTTATTTGGGAAACTCCTCACGATAACGTGAGCACGGCCTGCTAATCAGCACGCGACTGCTACTAGCAGCATGGCTGGACGAATGATGCCTTCCATCTCGACCGATGAATACCACAAACTTCTTCAGAAGATGGCAGTGCTGGAGACAAGAATGCACCGCCTTGAAATGTTTGTGGAGGTGAATGGAAAATCGTGGAATGACACCACACTGCCAATGTCTCCAAACGGTGGTCATGAGCATGCTAACAAACAGCTAGCTCCATCCACCGACCCTCTGTGGAATGTGCTGGGAGCAAAGCCAAAACTGAGGAGTCGTCGCCCAACAGCTGGACCTGACCGCCAACTAATGCCTGAGGAAACACGTCGGCCTATGCAAAAGGCTACCTCAACCCCAAGAAATCAGTCTTGGACGTTAGTACCAGCAAGAAAAAGGAAACCGTCTCTTGGCCGACGAAGACAAAATACTGATATCGAACTGAGAAACAGGTTTGCCGTGCTGTCGCCGAGCCAGCAAGCCTCGGGGGATCACAGCACCAGTCAAAGGTATGAAACCGGACCTCCTCAGCAAATCCGTTCAGCTACTGAAACACAAACACTGATAATAGGCGACAAAGCCTTGTTTGGTGTTAAACGTCTGTGCAGCAGAAAAAACACAAAAGTTCTGTGTTTTGCTAATGACATGGTGCTGGACATTTCTGAAAAAGTCGACAAGATTGCTACTGACTACCCGACTGTGAGATCGATTGTGATTCACACAGGAGCATTCGATGTGTTGAAAAAACAGTCGGAGATACTGAAGCAAGACTTTATTACCCTTCTACACAAGATAATATGCCTAAACGCAGAGGTTTTTCTGAGTGGTCCTCTGCCTACTGTCCGACCAGGTGATGAGCGTTTCAGTCGGATTATGTCACTCTCGAGATGGCTGAAAAGCATCTGTGCTTCTTACTCAGTGAACTTTATTGACAATTTTTCTATGTTTTGTGAACGTCGCCATCTTTTCCAACGCAATGGGATTTATCTCAATAAGCAGGGAGTCAGATTACTGACAGCCAACATCTTCCATAGCGTGCGTCACTGGACGCTATGTTCCCAAAACAAAGGACATGAAACACAACAACCGATAAGAAGAGGATCTGGTGAGGCTGCCTCACTATCTTGCACTCCCTGCCCTTCAGAACAGATTGATTTGTCCTCATCTGCCCACACTCCAAACACCGAACATCCAGCTCCCCTGCTCCCGAACGACACCTGCCAAACACCACCACGACCACCACCACCAGTTTCACTACCAGATGCACCCCTGCGCTGTTCATCGCCCCCAAGCGACACCTGCCAGACAGCGCCACTACCGGATTCACTGCCGGATGCACCCCCGCGCTGTGCACCGCCCCCGAATGACCCGATGACTGACTCGCCAGCGAGTCTCACCAACAGGTTGAGCAATCTGGTCAATCTGTCCATACAGCTAAATAAAAGTCTCTCCAGGCAGCTGCCTGCTGACGACGGTTCGCCCATGCTCCCCCCAAGACGCCACATTCAGCTATCCACTAATCGTCTGACTCCACCAAGCCTCAGCATACAGCTCCCCACCCGCCGACCTCCATCTTTGGCTATGTAGAATCTCAACTATAGCTCGGTCTGATATGTTTTGGGTCCAGACTACATATACAATATAAAAAACGTGTGTTCCCAGAATAAGTCAGGACCCAAGGAAGCTTGTAGCATTCCTGTGATTACAAGAAATAGAAAGTTGGCAAAAGAAATGAGAAGACATAAGTCAGAAGCTACAAACCTAGTCAGTATAGCTTGTGAACCTCTGACTAAACCAGCGTCTCCGATTGCCACTGTGAGACTAGCGCTACTAAATACAAGATCACTAGTTAACAAATCATTGTTGATTCATGACATTATTATGACATATGATCTTGACTTATTTCTCCTCAGTGAAACATGGCTAACAGAAGGTTCCTGCAACACGGTTCTCAATGAGGCAACACCAACAAATTTTAGTTTCATGAACAAATGTCGTAATGGCAAAAAAGGTGGTGGACTTGCTGCCATTTTTAAATCTCTATTTCAGTGTAAAGAAATTTCATTGGGAAGCTTTAATTCATTTGAATATCTTAGTCTTTTGGTAAAAGGTGAACCAAACATCGTCATTGTCATAATTTATAGACCTCCAAAACAAAAAGGCAGATTCATGGAGGAATTTGAAGAAATGCTGTCAGTAATTTGTACCGACTATGATTATCTGGTCTTAACTGGAGACTTTAACATTCATGTTGACAACAACTTGGATAAAAATACCAAAGAATTTTGTAATATACTTGATACTTTTGGTCTCTCACAACATGTAAAAGGTCCAACACACAATCAAGGTCACATTCTTGATCTCGTCATCTCTAAAGGTGTTGACATTTTATCTGTTGAGGTGAAAGATCTGGCTATTTCAGATCATTCCTGTGTGTTTTTTGAATTACAAACAATCCCAGAAGTTCAAACAACTACTGTCTCGATTAAAAAAAGGTACATAAATGAGAATACAAGCAACATGTTTATGGAATTAATGGCTGCATCACCAACTGTAAATGCAGAGACCGTTGATGAACTTCTGGATGAATTCACCTCAAAAATCTCAAATGTTTTGGATGCTGTTGCTCCTATTAAAACTAAGACCATTTCATCCCGAACTAAAACACCTTGGAGGTGTACTACCAACATAATGACTTTGAAATCTAAATGCAGAAAAGCAGAGCGAAAGTGGAGAAAAACTAAACTCCAAGTTCATTTTGACCTGTACAGACAATGTCTTTGTCATTTTAACCAAGAGTTAGTAATAGCTAGACAACAACACTTTTCTGAAATTATTAGTAGGAACCTCAACAATACATGCACTCTATTTGGCGTGGTTGACAAACTTACAAATCCCCCAAATCAAACAGCGCCAGAACTCCTCTCAACAGATAAATGCAATGAATTTGCCTGCTACTTTAGTGAAAAAGTACAAGCCATCAGGTCAAACATTGTTACAAACCAGCAAAATAAAAAAACGATGCTGCACTTAAAATCACCTAGGAATAATTTAATTACCATGACAGAATTTGACTCAGTGGATCAAAATACTGTAGTAGACTTGGTTCAGCAATTGAAACCTTCCACGAGCTGTCTTGACACAATTCCATCTGGCTTTTTCAAAACCATTGTGAAATCTGTTCAGATCGATTTACAACAAATAATTAATTGCTCACTTCAATCAGGTGAACTTCCTAAATGTCTGAAAGTAGCCGCCGTCAAGCCCATTCTAAAAAAGAGAACACTGGATGTCTCCCTGCTAGAAAATTATAGACCAATCGCAAACCTTCCCTTCGTAACTAAAATAGTTGAAAAAGTGGTTTTTAATCAACTCAGCAATTTTTTGAGCTTAAACGGACTTTTGGATAAATTCCAGTCAGGTTTCCGACCTCATCACAGTACAGAAACAGCTCTGATTAAAGTACTGAATGATATAAGATTGAGCACTGATGCAGGGAAGGTATCAGTGCTCGTCTTGTTGGACCTCAGTGCAGCATTTGACACGATTGATCATAATATACTGTTAGACAGGCTGGAAACTTGGGTGGGATTAAATGGAACAGTCCTTAAATGGTTCAGGTCCTATTTGGAGGAAAGGAGTTACTTTGTGACCATTGGAAATTTTGAATCTGATCGAAAGGCCATGATATGTGGGGTCCCTCAAGGGTCAGTCCTTGGACCCCTGTTGTTCAGTCTGTATATGTTACCTTTGGGTCAAATGCTTCAGAACACCGATGTTGACTATCATAGTTATGCAGATGACACACAACTGTATTTATCTATGTCCCCAAATGACAGCAGTTCTATTAACGCATTGTGTCATTCTCTAGAGCAAGTTAACAACTGGATGAACCAAAATTTCCTTCAGCTGAACGAAAACAAAACGGAGCTCATTGTTTTCGGCAATAAAGAAAAGAGGATTGCTGTTAAAAAACAGCTTGAGTCACTGTCTTTAGAAACTAAAGACCAAGTTCGAAATCTTGGGGTATTAAGAGACTCAGATCTGACCTTCAGTAATCATATTAAATTCATCACTAAAACAGCCTTTTACCAGCTGAAAAACATATCCAGACTGAAGGACTGCATGCTTCAAGCAGACCAAGAGAAGCTTATCCATGCTTTTATCTCCAGCAGACTAGACTACTGTAACGGTCTTCTGACTGGACTCTCTCAAAAGAACATGAGACAATTGCAGCTCATTCAGAACGCTGCAGCTCGAGTTCTGACCAAAACAAAAAGATCAGAACATATTACTCCAGTACTTAAGGATTTACACTGGCTCCCTGTCAGCTGTAGAATCGATTTTAAAGTTCTGCTACTCGTCTATAAATCACTAAATGGTTTGGGTCCTGAATATATCCAAGAAATGCTGATTGAGTACAAGCCCAGCAGGGCTCTGAGATCTACAGACTTGGGCCAACTAGTGGAACCCAGAGTTCGAAGCAAACATGGTGAAGCTGCATTTAGCTATTATGCTGCACACAGATGGAATAGGCTGCCAACAGAAGTGAAGTCAGCCCCGAGTGTAAATGCTTTCAAATCCAGGTTAAAAACTTTGCTTTTTTCTTATACCTTTGATTAGGGACTTTTAAACAGCTTTAATTAAGTTTTTTTTTTTTTTTTAATTATTATTTTTATTTTTATTTTTATTTTTATTTTTATTTTTATTTTTATTTTTTTTATTTTTATTTTTATTTTTATCATTATCATTTTAAACTTCCTTATGTTAAATTTTTTAAAGTTTGTTGAATAATGTTTTAAGATTGTTAGTTTGTAACCTATTTTCATTTATTTTTCTTCCTCTGAATGTTAACTACTGTTTCTTGATGCTTATGTGTTGTCTTTCCTCGTGTAAAGCACATTGAGTTGCCTTGTGTATGAAATGTGCTATACAAATAAACTTGCCTTGCCTTGCCTTGCCTCAAAATACGACAGATCATTTAGAATACCTATATATCCCAAGAGAGCAAATGTCCTCAAAACTGCATGAAATTAATGGAAATGTTCTATTCTGCTCATTTCTCAATTGTAGTTCCTGATAGTAAATGGCCACAAGAGAGTTACCCCGGGTTTTCACCGGTTGCGGTTGCGGTGCGGTTGCGGTGCGGTTGCGGTGCGGTCCGGCGACGCAAGCAATTAGATTCCATTCATTCGAATGGTGCAGTTTACACCGCTTGCGGGTGCGTTGCGTGTCGACTGCGGAAGGCCTGCGGCGTGCCGCAAGCCTTCCGCAAGGATAGACCTATTTTCTATTTTTGCCGGACGCCGCAGCGGTAGGCCTCCGGCAAATGGCAAGCTAGCACAAAACACATCGAGCGGGACAGGAAGACCGAGGCAGTTTCAAAATAAATTTCCGGTTACTTTTCAGAATAAAACACTCGCCAGCTCCTATTTCGCAAGTTTTTCAGCAAAACGTGACGTTGGCGTCGCCGGGCCATGTGCTCATTCACGGTTTAGACACCAGCGAACATGGACGAGGAGAGGTTTATATTGGAGGTGGAAAACCACAAAATAATATATGACACGGCACATCCTTTTTATAAGGACTGTAATGTATTGTGAGTTTGATGTTCGCGATTGCTTGTTGTGCCCGTCTCGCTTGCCGTACTGAGCGGCAGCCGGACGGGGAAGACAGAAATAAAGAGTGGACCCGCACTGACCCGACTCTCGTTATTAATATACTTTACAAGGACAACCAAAAAAAGGATGCTGCATGGAATCTCATAGCAGAAGAAGAAGAAAATGTTAAATCAAAAGAAGTCCACCTCTCGTTGTGAAATGCCACATGATCGCGCGCGCGCGGTGGGCTGTCCGGTAGCCCTGCTGCGCTGGCTGTCTGCCCATTGTGGTGCCGGGTGGATGAGGTGGGGGGCGGGTGGGGGTGGGGGTGCTGGGGGGCGGGCGTGCCACCTACACCCGCCGGGTTGGGTGAGGCCCCGCTGGTCGCTCCTCTTACTCACTTCACTAGCTTGCACTATACACTTTGTAAATATACACATAGGGCACACAACACATTTCTTGGTGGGGTGGGGAAGGGTGGAAACACCGTCTTCACCCTTCAACTCCCCTCCAATTTTAATGCACCTCACGTCCAAGGGGAGGGGTGAGTTGGGGCGGGGAGCCATCAGAGGGGATGGACTGCAGTGCCTGGCAGCGCTGTGGTCCCCCCCATTTGTGTCCCTGCCCCACCACTTTGTCCCTCCATTCCCTTTTTTAATGCACCACACATATACATATTCATTTTTTTGGGGGGGGATACGGGTGTGTCGGAGTAGGGGAAATTTTTTCCCTCTGCTCCGACTCACCTGCTCCCAATTTTAATGCACCACACGCACACACTTGTATATACACTGGGTGGGGCCACATTCACGGTGTAAGGGTAGAGCTCGCCAGTCGGCGAGCTGGCGGACTCAGTAACAGGGTTAGGTGTCACTAGTACTCTGGTGTGACGACCGGGGCCTCTCCCCACCGGGCTCGGTGTTCTGGTGTTCCGCCTTCTCCCCTGGTGCTTCCTCCTCTGCTTCCCCCCTCCCGCCGCTGTGCAAATCTCGCGCGGCGGGAGGTGGGGTGGGCACATCTTCCCTCTCTGCGCTGCTGCCCGGTGCCGGTTTCCGGGGGGGGGGGGTGGGGGGTTCTCGCGGGGGGCCGGGTTCGCGGGGGGGGGTGGCGGCCGTCGGGGGGGGGGGGCGGCTTGTTTGGGGGGGGTGGAGGTATGGTTGGTTGCTGGGGGTCGGGGTGTGTTCGGGGGTTTGGGGGTCGGGGGTGGTGGGGCCTGGGTCGTGGTGGATGGCGGGTTTGGGTGGGGTGCGGGGGGGTCGTGGGGGGATGGGGGCTGGGGACCGGTGGGGCGCTGTGGGGGCCCGCTGGGCCTCGTTCTGCGGCCTTGGGCTCGGGGGTGTGGGCCGGGGCTGGGGCGGGGGTGTTCCGGGTGTCTGGGTCGGCTCGCCGACCGGTGTCCGCTCGGGTGGCTTGGGGGTGGCCTTGGTGCTGCCGCGGCCTGGGGATTCCGGGGGGGGGGGGGGGGGGGGGGAGTGCTCGCTTTGCTGGACCGCGGTTGACGGCTTCTTTCTTTGGTGGTGGTCCTTATGCATGCCAGATCCGTCGCACCAGCATCTACTGAAACTCAACAGAAGTACCCTCTCCCTCCCACAGCCCCTTGAATCAGTTGGTGCTGGTGTCTGTGGTTCTCACTTTGCTTTATCTATCCTTCCCTCCTTCCTCTCTTTAGTTTTTCCTCTGGTCACTTGAGATCTTAATTTATTAGAAGTATGAGGTTTCTGGGGTTGGCATAAGACTCTGGTTTTGTAACCACGCAGGAGGGGTCTTGTTGGTGCTGGACTTCACTTTGATGGATTGGATGTACTGGCTTCTATGGATCTCACTCTGCCTTATCGATCCTTCCCTCCTTCCTCTCTTTAGTTTTTCCTCTGGGCTCTTGAGATCTCGCTAAATTTGCTGGAATTTAGAGGCTTCCGGGGTTGGCGTAAGACTTTGATTTTGTAATCATGGGGAAGGCAGGAAGTGTTTGGTCGGTGCTGGATTTCACTTTGATTTACCTTTCTTTTCTCTTTATTTCTTTTTTTTTCTGACCTTTTCTCTGGTCTCCTGACCATTTAAACCTCACGACTCTGGCAAGATTCTGAAGTACCTGGTTAAGGCGAAGGGTAATGGGATATTTATAAGGTTTTAGGTGAATGAATGAGTATAAATGTATACGTATTTGCACGCACGCACACGCACGCACGCGCACGCACGCAAACGCACGCAAACGCACACACGCAAACGCACGCACGCACGCAAACGCACGCACGCATACACAAAAAAAAAAAAAAAAAAAAAAAAAAAAAAGAGCAATGATGACAAGACGTTGAATCGGTAAGACTACCGAATGAACAATTCTGAGCTCTTTTAAAAGAAAAAAATAAAAAATAAAAATAATAATAATAAAAAATAAAAATAAAAAAAGAATTTCAAGTTTTTGTTGGTGCTTTTACGGTTCTGGCAATCAAAAACACAACAAGACGACATTTTCTACAGACAACCAGCGCTGTTTACTTCTAGCTGCACTTCGTTGCCTCCAGCGGTTGTTTTTGCCTCCAGTAAACACTGTGACGTCATCGTGACGTAGGCCATGAAAGGGTCTATAAATGCACTCTTACCAATGAAATGTGCATGTAGCACTTCTTGCAGACTTATTGGTACAACCATACATCACACATGGTGGCATTTTCACCGTAGAGACAGTAAAAAACATGAAAGCGCTGTGGAAAAAAATCACTTTTTTTTTAAAAAAGAGCTAAAGAGCTTAAAAAAAAAAAGAGGTTTATAATAATAATAATATTGATAGATAATAGAAAAATACGTGAATCAGGTATAAATGTAAATACATTTGTGTGCGTTTGTATGTTTATATGTGTATGTATTTATGTGCGTGTATGGGCATTGGCATGTGTGCCCACATATATTCAATACTTAATGTTTGGGAATTTATTGTTTATGTAGGGCTTTACTTTCTCTCTTCTTTGCATATATGTAGTGGATAAGGGCTTTTAACTCATACTAATATATCTGTGCACTTAAGATAAACATGTTTTTTTTTTTTTTTTCTATTGCTTAACTTTTATATTAGTAAGAACAACTAGTATAGTATTATGATGGAAGCATTAGGGAGTAGGACTATGAAGTAAGATCACTGTCAAAAAGACGTATGATTAACGATTCGTATCCATAATAGTAACAATCCGTGTGTTTTCAATGTTTTCATGTGAATACAAATCAAAATTGCGTGGGTGTGAATTAATTTATTGTGACTACGAATCTAAATAATGTGGGTTAGAATTTTTTTCTTGTGATTACGAATCTAAAACCTGTGAGTGTAATGCCTTTTCAGTACAACTCTCACTTCTACGACTACGAAGCTTGACTCCACACAAGTTACGGCTGTGCACGAATCTCTTCTGTGGGTTGCATTTTACGAGTACGAATTTCTTCTGTGGGTTGCATTTTACGAGTACGACTTTCAATATGCAAATTTGGATGACATTACGCCTAGATCACAGGGGAAACTAGTTGGGCACCGATTCCTCCACCCACGCATGCGTCAAAGAACGAAGATGGCGGAAGCTAGCGGGAGATGGACGGAGCTTCGAACAGCTCAGGAGAATCGTCATCATCACAGCAGGTAAAGTTAACAACGTGATGTGGTGTGATCTCTATAGATACACTTTGCAGTAGTTTGGTCCACACACCCCTGTCATTTGGTATGGTCCATCTACCCGCGACATGTAGAGGGCGGGCGGGAGCCGAGGTGGAAGAGCGTTGTGAGTTACAATAAAGCCTACAGTGTTGGACCTCGACGTAGCATTACCCTTTTTCTTTTAAATAGAATTACACATCATGGTGTCAGAAGTGGCTACGGGCGAGTGTCTTGAGTGAGTTTGTAAAGTGAAGAGTTGGACAGAAACGTGTGGACGAGATGGACGGAGAGCAGGACGAGCCATGGAGCGGCCACGTTGCTTCCGCGTCGGCGACACGAGCTTTAGCGGTGCCGAGTGCGATATTTAGCATTCAACCGCTCGAGCAGTTCGATTTCAGCAAACCCCAGGAATGGGAGAGATGGATCAGAAGGTTTGAAAGGTTTCGGCAAGCCAGCAATCTACATTCATCTTCCCAGGAGCGAACACTCTTATATTCTGTATGGGCGATGAGGCGGACGACATTTTGAAAGGACTCAACCTGTCTTATGCGCGTCAGAGGGAGTACGACGCGGTAAGAGACGCGTTCCATTCGTTCTTCATTGTTTCGAAGAATGTGATTTATGAGAGAGCACGCTTTAATATGAGGAAACAAGGTGAAAATGAAAGTTTGGATTCCTTCCTGACTGCTTTGTACACATTGTCAGAACACAGTGAATATGGAGCTCTGCATAATGAACTGATTAGAGATAGACTAGTGGTAGGACTAGTTGACACAAAATTGTCTGAATGTATGCAGATGGACAAAGACCTCACGTTAGACAAAGAAATCAGCATGGCAAGGCAGAGTGAAGAAATAAAGCGCCAGCAAACAAGTCTGCGTGGTGACACGTGCGCTAAAGTTGACAGAGTTGCAGTCAGAGGCAAGCAGCAGCACCACAAAAAGCCAAATGCTCAGAAAGAGAGGAGCAGTTATGAGAAAAACAAGCAGTGCCGTAAATGTGGGAAAAGTACATCACACCATCCTAGCCAATGCCCTGCGAATGATGTCACATGTCGCAGCTGTGGAAAAAAAGGACACTACCAACGAGTGTGCCTGTCAGCCAAATCCGTCAATGAGGTTCAGGAAAACTCAGAGGATGACAGCCTGTTTTTAGGTGTAATGACAGCAGGAGAAGACCCATGGACTGTGAAGCTGAAACTCAAAAACAAAAAAGTTCTGTTCAAAATAGACACTGGCGCAGACTTAACTGTAATTCCGGACTATGTGTTCAATGCAGTGTATGCCGGCAACAAACCCTCCCTATGCGAACCACCCAAACCCCTGCTGGGTCCAGGCGGCATCCCGCTGGATGTGCTAGGGGCCACGGACATTCTGCTGCAGAGGGGGAAAAGGGAGACGGTAGAAGAAGTGTGCGTGATCAGGAACCTGCACACATCTCTGCTCGGTAGGTCAGCCAGCATAAAGTTGGGCCTAGTAGCTCGCCTGGACAGCATCAGCTTGCAAACCCTGAAGGACAGCTACCCACAGCTATGCAGCGGTCTTGGCATGGTACACCAGCCATACACCATTGAGCTAAAGCCGGTGCCATATTCGCTCAAGACTCCACGACGGATTCCTCTTCCTTTAATGCCTAAAGTGAAGAAGGAGCTGGAGCGCATGGGGCGGATTAGGGTCATCAGTAGGTTGGAGGAGCCCACTGATTGGTGCTTGGGCATGTTGGTGTTGGTACCTAAAAAGAATGATGATCCACGAATATGTGTCGACCTAACTAAGCTAAATGAGTCAGTGCGGAGAGAAAAATACATCCTCCCATCGGTTGAGCAGACCCTGGGCTCACTGGCTGGAGCCAAGATCTTCAGTAAGCTCGACGCCAACATGGGGTTCTGGCAAATACCGTTGGCCAAGGAGACAGCAAAGCTGACTACCTTTATCACGCCCTTCGGGAGGTTTTACTTCAACCGACTGCCGTTTGGAATTGCCTCTGCACCGGAGCATTTCCAGAACCGGATGGTCACACAGGTCACAGAAGGCCTGGTAGGAGTCGTGTGTCACATGGATGACCTGCTTGTCTGGGGGGGCCACACAAGAGGAGCACGATTCTCGTCTTCATGCAGTTTTGCAAAAGATGGTGGATGCTAAAATAACACTCAATGTCGAGAAGAGTGAAATCTCAGTGCAGGAAGTGAAATTCCTGGGCCACATCATCTCGGACAAGAGAGTGAAATCCGATCCGGCTAAAACTTCAGCTGTCAGGGAGATGGCTGAGCCAACAAATGTCAGCGAGTTGCGCAGTTTTTTAGGCATGGTGAACCAGCTGGGAAAGTTCGTGCCACAGCTAGCGGAGAAGGATAAAGCCCTCAGGGACCTGCTTTCGAAGAAGAACTGCTGGGTCTGGGGAGCTGACCAAGCCCAAGCTTTCAAGAGACTGAAGGAGGAGCTCTCCTCCACACCTGTACTGGCGCTATATGACCCGAACAAGGAGACTAAGGTGTCGGCGGACGCATCTTCTTTTGGGTTGGGGGCGGTGCTTCTGCAAAAGTGGAGTGATGAATGGAGGCCTGTACCCTATGCATCGCGTTCTCTGACAGCTTTAGAGACTTCATACTAGGACAGCACTTTGTATTGGAGACTGATCACAAGCCTCTGCTGAGTCTCCTAGGTGCTCAGGCTTTGGATGCTCTATCCCCACGTATACAGCGCTTCAGGATGAGGCTCATGGGATACTCGTGCCTTTCTCACTGTCCACGATGGTCTTCTGTTAAAGGGGACAAGACTAGTTATTCCATCAGCTATGCGGAATGACGTCCTAGCTAAGCTTCCTGAGGGTCACCAGGGGGTGGTGAAGTGCCGGGAGCGTGCTAAACAAAGCGTGTGGTGGCCTGGCCTAAGCCAACAACTCAATGAGCTAGTCCAGAATTGTAGAATGTGCATTAAGGAGCGCACAAATCACATCGAACCACTCATGCCCTCTGAGCTCCCGGAGAGACCTTGGTAGAAGCTGGGGGAAGACCTATTCACTTTGAAGGGGAACATGTACTTGCTGGTTGTTGACTACTATTCCAGGTTTGTGGAGGTAGCAAACCTTTCCCACACAAAGTCTGCTGACATCACCGTGCATCTCAAGTCGATGTTTTCCTTTTTGCGTGTGTGTGTGTGTGTATATGTGTGCGTGCGTGCGTTTGCGTGCGTGTGTGCGTGTGCGTGTGCGTGCAAATTAGAGGTGGGAATCTTGGGGCACCTCACGATTCGATTGCGATTACGATTCAGAGGCTACGATTCGATTATAAAACGATTATTGATTTCCCCCCCAGGCAGCAGAAAAAAACCCAATGTATTTTTGTGCTTTTAATGTTTCGTACATTAGTTACAAAAATAGTACAAAAGTCCTCTCAGGCCTACATAAACTACTATTTCAGTATCAAGTTAACAGTTCAAAACAGTAAATAAAATACTCAAGTCCTCATTCTGTAACAACAGCTTTTAAGTATATTCAGTCTTCAACAGAATAAAACATAGCATTGAGCAAAAATATATTATTTTTATCCACTCAAAAGTGCATTGAGGTATAAATGAAAGACAATGTGAACTACTACTTCAATACAAATGCCTAAAAAAAAAAAAAGAAGTGCTTTCCTGCTTTTTAAGTTGTGTAAAGATGAACATGTAAACATTAAAGTTTCTCAGAGGTACAAAAAAAAAAAAAAACCTCAAGTGCTTTTCTGCTTTTTAACTTGTGTAAACATGAACGTGTAAACATTAATGGGATCGTTCGGCTTTTTTAACATGAATCTCAATTTGATCCTCACCTCCCGTGTGTGCGATCAGCACTGACTTCTTTCTGACAGCGTTCGGTGACACCAGTTCTGGTTCGACGTTGGACGAGAAGAAAATAAAAAAGAAAATAGTCCAGCAAGCTGGCTGGGGTCTCGGAAATAAAGCGTTTTTCTTCTAAAAACTTTTTGTTTTCAAAAGCGTGATACATTTCCACCACAATACTCTTTTCTGAATAAAGTCAGACGCCATTACCGCCAGCCACTACTTTTCTGTTCGTTCGTTCGTATCACTGCGCGGCGCCCTGTAGAACGCTAACCGACGCACTGCAGCCAGCTAGCTGATACTTCCGCCTCAAGTTGTTTGCCTTTTCGGAGCAGGTCTGATCTCACGAAGAGGTGGGTTGGTCAGCTCAGCCATGCTTGTTGTTGTTTTGAATCTCGAGGCGTGAGTTGTGGATGTGTACTCTCGGTCCGTCCCAAAAAGCGTCCCAAAGACCGCGCGCGCTACTGCGTTTCAGTTCCGCGTACTTTTCGCTCGTTTCGCTTCCCTTGGCATATTTATATAATCGGAATTTGGACGTTTGTGAATCGTTCTCGATTGTTCCACGGCCGAATCGTGAATAATCTAAGAATCGGAAATTTTGCACACCTCTAGTGCAAATACGTATAAATTTATACTCATTAATTCACCTAAAACCTTATAAATATCCCATTACCCTTCACCTTAACCAGGAGCTTCAGAGTCTTGCCAGAGTCGTGAGGTTCAAATGGTCAGGAGACCAGAGAAAAGGTCAGAAAAAATAAAGAGAAAAGAAAGATAAATCAAAGTGAAATCCAGCACCGACCAAACACTTCCTGCCTTCCCCATGGTTACAAAATCAAAGTCTTACGCCAACCCCGGAAGCCTCTAAATTCCAACAAATTAACGAGATCTCAAGAGACCAGAGGAAAAACTAAAGAGAGGAAGGAGGGAAGGATCGATGAGGCAGAGTGAGATCCATAGAAGCCAATACATCCAATCCATCAAAGTGAAATCCAGCACCAACCAAACCCCTCCTGCGTGGTTACAAAACCAGAGTCTTATGCCAACCCCAGAAACCTCAGACTTCCAATAGAGATCTCAAGTGACCAGAGGAAAAACTAAAGAGAGGAAGGAGGGAAGGATAGATAAAGCAAAGTGAGATCCACAGACACCAGCACCCACTGATTCAAGGGGCTGTGGGAGGGAGAGGCAAATCTGTTTGAGTTTCAGTAGATGCTGGTGCGATGGATCTGGCATGCATAAGGACCACCACCAAAGAAAGAAGCCGTCAACCGCGGTCCAGCAAAGCGAGTATCGGCAGTGTTTTGTGAGCACTGGAGACAAATGTCGGAGTCAGAGAGTCCCATTTTTTTCATCATATATTGTGTAATATATGTTCTATGAAGTATCTTATATTGGATAAGTTGCAAATTTGTATGTTTGGTCATTTTAAATACATTTTCACAGATTTGGGTCCAAAAGTCTCGTTCCGGAACTATAGACAAGTGTTTTTCCCATTTTAAAGTCGGTAAATACGTTTTATTTGTGTATAAAAATAACTTATATATTTTTGATATTTTCTTTATTGTTGTTGGAGAAAGCT
The DNA here is from genome assembly GCF_051991245.1 of Festucalex cinctus. Lineage (NCBI taxonomy): Eukaryota > Metazoa > Chordata > Actinopteri > Syngnathiformes > Syngnathidae > Festucalex > Festucalex cinctus. The sequence goes on along the minus strand of NC_135421.1, from coordinate 5,477,224 downwards.
TTATAATATCTTTAGCTAAGACTGGCAGTTGGAGCGTATCCTGAAGTGTTGGGATTTGTTTCTTAACCATATTTTTAACTTGCAGATAAAGTAAGAAATTTCCGTTTTTTATTTGATATTTTTGGACCAAGTTTGTATACGATATAAACTTATTATCTGAGAAAAGATGATGAAGGTGTGTAATTCCTTTCTGCTCCCATAAGCTTAAATGGAACAACTGATTATTAAGTTGAAAGTCGGGGTTATGCCAAATGGGAGAGAGCCCACAGGGCGCCAATTGGGAGTTTGTAATTTCTAATGCCTTCCACCAGGCAGTCAGGGTGGCGGCTATCATTGGGTTTTTAAAACAATTATGTCGTTTTATTGATTTTGTAATAAAGACTAAATCTAACAGTCTAAGATTATTACAATCCTTCTGCTCCAATTCCAACCAACAGTTAGTATCTCTGTTGGGTTGTGTCCATAGCACAAGATATTGTAGTTGATTAGCTATATAATAGTACATAAAGTTTGGTGCCTCTAAACCTCCTTTAGATTTACTTTCCTGAAGAGTAGATAGACTAATTTTGGCTTTTTTTTTTATTCCAATAGAATTTTATGATAGCAGAGTCCAGCGATTGGAACCAGTTAGACGTAGGTTTAAATGGAATCATTGAAAATAAATAATTTATCTTTGGTAAAACTTTCATTTTTATAGTAGCTATCCGTCCTATTAAAGAGATCGGAAGATTATTCCAGCGCTCCAGGTCACTACGGATGCTATCCAATAATGGTAAAAAATGTAAAGAAGTTAATTCAGTTAACTTAGGTGAAATTTTAACACCTAAGTATTTTAAATTACCTGTAGGAAAGGAGTCGTGTGACTTGTAGGGTTCCATGAAATTTCTGTAATAGGTAATAATGTTGATTTTGTCCAGTTAATAGAGTAATCTGATAAGTGAGAAAATTTAGTTATTAAGTTAAATGCTTCCCCTAACGAGATAGTAGGTTCTTCTAAATAGAGTAATATATCATCGGCATATAGATTAATTTTATGTTCTATTGTCCCGGAGTGGATTCCTTGGATCCGTCCATCCTGACGTATAGCTAATGCAAGCGGCTCAATAAATATAGCAAATAATAAAGGAGACATTGGGCACCCTTGTCTTGTACCTCTTTGTAGAGTAAAACTCTGTGATGTAATCCCATTTGTAGTAACTGTAGCTTTAGGAGAATCATATAATATTGAGACCCATTGAATGAATGACTCCCCGAAGCCGAATTTATTTAAGACAGCAAAGAGGAAGGACCAGTTAACTTTATCGAAGGCTTTTTCTGCATCCAGCGAAATAACAACTGCCTTTTTATCATACCGCTTTGACATACTAATCAAGTTAAAGAGCCTCCTAATATTATTAGTAGAATGACGACCTTTAATAAAACCTGTTTGATCGCTATGAATAATTGTCGAGATTACTGTCTCTAGTCTAGATGCCAAGGCCTTAGCGATAATTTTAATATCGGTATTAATTAGTGATATCGGTCGGTAACTTGACGGGAGGGTGGGGTCTTTTTCTGGCTTTAATAAAAGTTTAATTGCTGCTATATTCATATCTTGACGTATATCACCCTTACTTTTAATTTCAGTTACTACTCTTAGAAATAATGGAGCAAACATTAACCAGAAATGTTTAAAAAATATAGCCGGATAACCGTCTGGACCAGGTGCTCTGCCATTAGGCATACTGTCTAAAGCACGATACAACTCATCTATAGTAAGCGGGGCATCTAGAATATCTTTATGTTCAGTAGATAACTGAGGTATATTTAAGCTATTTAGGAATACCTCAATATATTCAGGGTTAGGTCTATTAATTTCTGAGTATAGATTTCGATAATAGTTGTAAAAAATATGGTAAATTTCTTCTGGTGATTGTGTGCATTCACCATTTATATCTTTAATAGCCGTTATAAGAGATTTTTCCCGATTCCGTTGAAGTTGATTTGCCAGAAATTTACCTGATTTATTATTATGTTCAAAATTATTATATCTCAACTGTTGTATTATAAACTCTATCTTTTTAGATAACATGTTATCTAACTGTATTTTTATATTCTGTAGTTCCGTCCATATTTGATTATTTGGGTTTATTGCATATTCATCCATTAGTTGTTTAATTTTATCTTCCAGGTATTTTTCTAATTTTTGATCCTGTTTCTTTTTATAAGTTGAATATGATATAATTTTCCCCCTAATTACCGCTTTCCCTGCTTCCCAGAGAAGAGATGGAGATATATTTGGAGAGTCATTTATTTCCAAAAAATCTGCCCATTCCCTTCTAATAATTTTAGCAAACTCTACATCTTTCAGTAGCGAGATGTTAAAACGCCATATCGGGGGTAGTTTAAAGGTAGAGTCAATTTGTAGAGTGAGGGAGACTGGTGCATGATTACTTATAATTATAGAATGTATTTTTATAGCAGTTTTATCAACAATAGAATTATTTGTAAGGAAAAAATCAATTCTTGAGAATGATCGGTGCACCGCAGAGAAGAAAGTAAATTCCTTCTTAGTTGGGTTTTGAAGTCTCCAGCCATCGCTGAGGCCAAAATCCTCCATATATTCATCTATTACTTTAGTGGATCGTAATCGCCTTGTATATATCGTATTATTAGAACGATCTATTAATGGGTTTAAGACCGTGTTAAAATCACCTCCAATGATAATAGTAGAATTTGTTACTAAATCGAGTAACCGAAAGAAAAATTCGTGGAAAAAATCCGGGTCATCATTATTTGGGGCATATAAATTACCAATTGTATATACTTTATTAAATATAGTTACCTAAATAATATATCGGCCCTCTAAATCTATTACTATATTATTTAGAGTAAAGAATAAATTTTTATGTATAAGTATAGAGACACCTCTTTGTCTACTATTATAGGAGGCAGAGTAAACTTGACTAAAATTTCTATCTATAAATAATTTTTCTTCTGATTTTTGTAGGTGGGTTTCTTGTAGGAGACAAATATCTGCCTTAAATTTTGAGAGATGGTCTAAAATTTTTATTCTTTTTGCCTGGGAGCGAGCGCCACACACATTCCAGGAGACCAGAACTAATTTCTGCATACAAGCAATGTAGACTCAGTCCTATGTATACATCTATATGAGCTGCTTATTAATATTAACATATTGTAGGATAGCAAAAGAGTAATTAGGCAATTTATATAATTTATATAAAGAGAGAGATAACAAGTAGCTAAGTATAATAGTGAAGAAACGAGGGGGGAAGTGAGTGTGAAGGAAATCTGTGGGGGATTCAACATAACAATTCACCAGTAAATAGTGACCTAAGTCGATGTTTTCCCATCACGGAGTGCCTGAGACTTTGGTGACAGACAATGGGCCCCAGTTCGCCGCACTTAACTTCTTCGCTGCGAATTATGGGTTCAAACACGTCACCAGCAGTCCCAAGTTTCCACAGAGCAACGGTGAGGCTGAATGCGCAGTTCAGACGGTTAAAGGCCTCCTCAAGAAAACTGTGGATCCCTACCTTGCCTTGCTTGCTTATCGGTCGACTCCTCTCCAAAACGGCTTCAGCCCAGCGGAACTGCTCATGGGTCATAGACTCAGGACCACTGTCCCTTCTCTCCCATCACTGCTGAACCCGTCTCTTCCTCACAGCGGGGCTGTCGGCTTTAAGGAGAAGGAGATAAGACAGGCTGAAAAGGAACGCTTTGACAGGCGCCACCGGGCGCATGTTCTTGGCAAACTTGCACCTGGACAAGAGGTGTAGGTGACTGACTCGAAGGTTACAGGGACTGTGGTTGGTGAACATACAACTCCACGATCCTACATGGTTGATGTGCCACATGGGACTGTGCGCAGGAACCGCCATCACTTGATTCCGATGGGTGAGCCTGAGAACATCAGCACTACCGCAGCAGCTGTACCCACTCATGCATCCACCACAAAGGCCCCAGCACCCAGGGGCAGCCCACAACCCAGCGTTCTCAGAACGAGGTCTGGGAGACCTATTGTGAAACCCATTAGACTGAACTTGTGAGAGAGAAAAAAAAAATAAAAAGTGTGAAAAAAAAGGAAAAATAGTGTAAACGGATGGTTGTGTGATTTTTTTTTTTTTTTTTTTTTTTTTTAAAGAGCTCAGAATTGTTCATTCGGTAGTCTTACCGATTCAACGTCTTATCATCATTGCTCTTTTTTTCTTTTCTTTTTTTGTGTGTGCGTGCGTTTGCGTGTGTGCGTTTGCGTGCGTGCGTTTGCGTGCGTGTGCGTGCAAATACGTATAAATTTATACTCATTAATTCACCTAAAGCCTTATAAATATCCCATTACCCTTCGCCTTAACCAGGTACTTCAGAATCTTGCCAGAGTCGTGAGGTTTAAATGGTCAGGAGACCAGAGAAAAGGTCAGAAAAAAATAAAGAGAAAAGAAAGATAAATCAAAGTGAAATCCAGCACCGACCAAACACTTCCTGCCTTCCCCATGATTACAAAATCAAAGTCTTACGCCAACCCCGGAAGCCTCTAAATTCCAGCAAATTTAGCGAGATCTCAAGAGACCAGAGGAAAAACTAAAGAGAGGAAGGAGGGAAGGATCGATAAGGCAGAGTGAGATCCATAGAAGCCAGTACATCCAATCCATCAAAGTGAAATCCAGCACCAACAAAACCCCTCCTGCGTGGTTACAAAACCAGAGTCTTATGCCAACCCCAGAAACCTCAAACTTCCAATAAATTGAGATCTCAAGTGACCAGAGGAAAAACTAAAGAGAGGAAGGAGGGAAGGATAGATAAAGCAAAGTGAGATCCACAGACACCAGCACCCACTGATTCAAGGGGCTGTGGGAGGGAGAGGCTACTTCTGTTGAGTTTCAGTAGATGCTGGTGCGACGGATCTGGCATGCATAAGTACCACCACCAAAGAAAGAAGCCGTCAACCGCGGTCCAGCAAAGCGAGCACTTATAAGGACTGTAATGTATTGTGAGTTTGATGTTCGCGATTGCTTGTTGTGCCCGTCTCGCTTGCCGTACTGAGCGGCAGCCGGACGGGGAAGACAGAAATAAAGAGTGGACCCGCACTGACCCGACTCTCGTTATTAATATACTTTACAAGGACAACCAAAAAAAGGATGCTGCATGGAATCTCATAGCAGAAGAGCACAGACATTCTGTATGTTTGTCATTGTGAAATGCCACATGATCGCGCGCGCGCGGTCCCGCAAGACACGTTGGGAAGTGGGCGGCGACGGAGCTGCCGGACCGCAGCTGTGCGGAGCCGGTGTGGATTGACAAAAAAATTGACCCGTCCGGAGCACGCAGTCAAGACGCACCGCACCGCAACCGCACCGCAACCGCATCCAGTGAAAACCCGGGGTTACACCGTGAATGTGGCCCCACCCAGTGTATATACAAGTGTGTGCGTGTGGTGCATTAAAATTGCGAGCAGGTGAGTCGGAGCAGAGGGAAAAAATTTCCCCTACTCCGACACACCCGCATCCCCCCCCCAAAAAAGGAGGGACAAAGTGGTGGGGCAGGGACACAGATGGGGGGGACCACAGCGCTGCCAGGCACTGCAGTCCATCCCCTCTGATGGCTCCCCGCCCCAACTCACCCCTCCCCTTGGACATGAACATGGTTGTGTGATTTTTGATGCAGCTGTTGATGCTTTACTTTAATTTTGTTTGATGTTCATATTTCGTTCAAGTTGGAATTGCACAGGTATGTGGCGATATTGAAAAAAAAAAAAAAAGTCTATTTGATTTTGTTACTTGAGTGTGCATGCTTATATATGCAGAAAAACAATGATTAGTTGTTTTGCTTAAAAGGGGAGATGTGGATCTCTATAGATACACTTTGCAGTAGTTTGGTCCACACACCCCTGTCATTTGGTACGGTCCATCTACCCGCGACATGTAGGGGGCGGGCGGGAGCCGAGGTGGAAGAGCGTTGTGAGTTACAATAAAGCCTACAGTGTTGGACCTCGACGTAGCATTACCCTTTTTCTTTTAAATAGAATTACACAACACGTGAATATCCAATTTATTAGTAATTTATTGTTCTTGTTTTTGTTTTTTTTCCCCCCAAACAATGTATGGCTTCGGACTTAAAGGCTAACCGTTATAGGTTGCAAGGTAATGACGTGTGTTTTACGGCGAGCATTAAGTTTAGCGCGAATGATAGTTAGCACTGACAAAATCTAAATAATATGACATGCAAACTGCGCGTTTACTGATTAATATATAGCGTCATTTATCGCAGAAATCTGGCCATTTTCCTGGTCTCTTTTTCGTCTTTGCAAACACGCTTGACTTGGTCGTTAACTTCCATTTGTATGCAGCACGTTTACATCAAAGCATATTTACACCACAACAAAGTAGTAGAAGTCCTTACTGGGCAACTGTAATGCATGTACTTAAAAAGAGAGGACTATTAATTAGTTCGCTATACTATATTCAGTGTTGCCGGTAACGCGTTACTTAGTAATGCCTTACTCAAAAAAGTTGCTTTCTAAAGTAACTAATAGTCTAACGCGTTACTTTATTCTACAAAGTAGTCTGATTAAAGTTACTGTCCAGAGAATCAATGCGTTACTCCACATTTTCATAAAGAAGGCAAACTATCTCACTGTTGTAACAGTCACAAACAACTACTGCTAACTACGAAGATGAGGCAGAAGTCATTGATCACCACACTGAATTCAGCCATGGTCTGGTCATGAATGGTTTGCACATTCAAAACAAAAGTGAGGATACTTTTTTTTTTTTTTTTTTTTTTTTTTTTTTTTTTTTTTTTTTTTTTTTTTTTTTTTTTTTTTTGAAGAGCTCAGAATTGTTCATTCGGTAGTCTTACCGATTCAACGTCTTGTCATCATTGCTCTTTTCTTTTTTTTTTTTTTTTTTTTTTTTTTTTTTTTTTTTTTGTGTGTGTGTGTGTATGTGTGCGTGCGTTTGCGTGCGTGCGTTTGCGTGCGTGCGTTTGCGTGCGTGCGTGCGTTTGCGTGTGTGCGTTTGCGTGCGTGCGTGTGCGTGCGTGCAAATACTTATAAATTTATACTCATTCATTCACCTAAAACCTTATAAATATCCCATTACCCTTCGCCTTAACCAGGTACTTCAGAATCTTGCCAGAGTCGTGAGATTTAAATGGTCAGGAGACCAGAGAAAAGGTCAGAAAAAAAAAAAGAAATAAAGAGAAAAGAAAGGTAAATCAAAGTGACATCCAGCACCGACCAAACACTTCCTGCCTTCCCCATGATTACAAAATCAAAGTCTTACGCCAACCCCGGAAGCCTCTAAATTCCAGCAAATTTAGCGAGATCTCAAGAGCCCAGAGGAAAAACTAAAGAGAGGAAGGAGGGAAGGATCGATAAGGCAGAGTGAGATCAATAGAAGCCAGTACATCCAATCCATCAAAGTGAAGTCCAGCACCAACAAGACCCCTCCTGCGTGGTTACAAAACCGGAGTCTTATGCCAACCCCAGAAACCTCATACTTCTAATAAATTAAGATCTCAAGTGACCAGAGGAAAAACTAAAGAGAGGAAGGAGGGAAGGATAGATAAAGCAAAGTGAGAACCACAGACACCAGCACCAACTGATTCAAGGGGCTGTGGGAGGGAGAGGGTACTTCTGTTGAGTTTCAGTAGATGCTGGTGCGACGGATCTGGCATGCATAAGGACCACCACCAAAGAAAGAAGCCGTCAACCGCGGTCCAGCAAAGCGAGCACCCCCCCCCCCCCCCCCCCGGAATCCCCAGGCCGCGGCAGCACCAAGGCCACCCCCAAGCCACCCGAGCGGACACCGGTCGGCGAGCCGACCCAGACACCCGGAACACCCCCGCCCCAGCCCCGGCCCACACCCCCGAGCCCAAGGCCGCAGAACGAGGCCCAGCGGGCCCCCACAGCGCCCCCCCGGTCCCCAGCCCCCATCCCCCCACGACCCCCCCGCACCCCACCCAAACCCGCCATCCACCACGACCCAGGCCCCACCACCCCCGACCCCCAAACCCCCGAACACACCCCGACCCCCAGCACCCAACCCCCCACCCACCCATACCTCCACCCCCCCCCCAAACAAGCCGCCCCCCCCCCCGACGGCCGCCACCCCCCCCCGCGAACCCGGCCCCCCGCGAGAACCCCCCACCCCCCCCCGGAAACCGGCACCGGGCAGCAGCGCAGAGAGGGAAGATGTGCCCACCCCACCTCCAGCCGCGCGAGATTTGCACAGCGGCGGGAGGGGGGAAGCAGAGGAGGAAGCACCAGGGGAGAAGGCGGAACACCAGAACACCGAGCCCGGTGGGGAGAGGCCCCGGTCGTCACGCCAGAGTACAAGTGACACCTAACCCTGTTACTGAGTCCGCCAGCTCGCCGACTGGCGAGCTCTACCCTACACCGTGAATGTGGCCCCACCCAGTGTATATACAAGTGTGTGCGTGTGGTGCATTAAAATTGGGAGCAGGTGAGTCGGAGCAGAGGGAAAAAATTTCCCCTATTCCGACACACCCGTATCCCCCCCCAAAAAATGAATATGTATATGTGTGGTGCATTAAAAAAGGGAATGGAGGGACAAAGTGGTGGGGCAGGGACACAAATGGGGGGGACCACAGCGCTGCCAGGCACTGCAGTCCATCCCCTCTGATGGCTCCCCGCCCCAACTCACCCCTCCCCTTGGACGTGAGGTGCATTAAAATTGGAGGGGAGTTGAAGGGTGAAGACGGTGTTTCCACCCTTCCCCACCCCACCAAGAAATGTGTTGTGTGCCCTATGTGTATATTTACAAAGTGTATAGTGCAAGCTAGTGAAGTGAGTAAGAGGAGCGACCAGCGGGGCCTCACCCAACCCGGCGGGTGTAGGTGGCACGCCCGCCCCCCAGCACCCCCACCCCCTGCCGCCCCCCACCTCATCCACCCGGCACCACAATGGGCGGACAGCCAGCGCAGCAGGGCTACCGGACAGCCCACCGGCCACCGGAGCCCGCCCGGGGCGCCAGGAGTTATACCGGAGTGGGGCAGGCCCCAAACCCTCGCCCGGCCCCCGGAGCCCGACGCCCGGGCCGGGGAGGGAGCCCCAGGCCCAGGGAGAGGGAGGGGGAGGGGCCGCAGGGCAGACAGGGAAGGGGGGGGGGGCGGGGGAAGCGGGGAGAAGACGACAAGAAGGCGAAAGGGCGGCTGCAGGGCAGGAGGCGGGGGGGGAGAGGAGGAGGGAGGGCGACAAGGGAAAAGGGACCGGGAGGCAGAGGAGGATGGGCGGGAGGAGGCGAGGAGGGAGAGGCGACGGGGGGGAGGAAGGGGGAGGGGAGAGGGAACCACGGGGCACACCGGAGGCCCACCCACCCCGAACCGCGCCGCCGGGCACGGAGCAGCGGACCGCGCCGGGACGGCACCGCCCCGGGCACCAACGTTAAAACGCCATATCGGGGGAGGTTTAAAGGTAGAGTCAATTTGTAGAGTGAGGGAGACTGGTGCATGATCACTTATAATTATAGAATGTATTTTTATAGCAGTTTTATCAACAATAGAATTATTTGTAAGGAAAAAATCAATTCTTGAGAATGATCGGTGCACAGCAGAGAAGAAAGTAAATTCCTTCTTAGTTGGGTTTTGAAGTCTCCAGCCATCGCTGAGGCCAAAATCCTCCATATATTCATCTATTACTTTAGCGGATCGTAATCGCCTTGTATATATCGTATTATTAGAACGATCTATTAACGGGTTCAAGACCGTGTTAAAATCACCTCCAATAATAATAGTAGAATTTGTTGCTAAATCGAGTAACCGAGAGAAAAATTCATGGAAAAAATCAGGGTCATCATTATTTGGGGCATATAAATTACCAATTGTATATACTTTATTAAATATAGTTACCTGGATAATAATATATCGGCCCTCTAAATCTGTTACTATATTATTTAGAGTAAAGAATAAATTCTTATGTATAAGTATAGAGACACCTCTTTGTCTACTATTATAGGAGGCAGAGTAAACTTGACTAAAATTTTTATCTATAAATAATTTTTCTTCTGATTTTTGTAAGTGGGTTTCTTGTAGGAGACAAATATCTGCCTTAAATTTTGAGAGATGGTCTAAAATTTTTATTCTTTTTGCCTGGGAGCGAGCGCCACACACATTCCAGGAGACCAGAACTAATTTCTGCATACAAGCAATATAGACTCAGTCTTATGTATACATCTATATAAGCTTCTTATTAATATTAACATATTGTAGGATAGCAAAAGAGTAATTAGGCAATTTATATAATTTATATAAAGAGAGAGATAGCAAGTAGATAAGTATAATAGTGAAGAAACGTGGGGGGAAGTGAGTGTGAAGGAAATCTGTGGGGGATTCAACATAACAATACACCAGTAAATGGTGACCTAAGCGAGATTATTATTATTATTATTAATTTATTTTTTTTAAGAATATATTTCTATATTATTATTATTATTATTATTATTACTATATAGCCTATGCATAATATAAATTCATATTCTATTTCGTAACCCATTATCCATACATATACATACATATACATATACATATATATACATATATACACATATACATACACATACATATACATATACCTACGTCAAATAATCACACAATGCTCGGCTCTACCAATTGTCAGTTAGAACAGCCAAGGGGTCGAGGTTGGGTTTCGGAATAGCTGGCCGTCGATATATAATTTATCAACGACCATCGAAGTCCGTTTACCCTCCTGTCTATTTTGTTTCATGATAGGAAACAGTACTTTTCGCCGCTCGTTTATCTCTCTTGGGAATTGATCATTCATCCCGAAAGATGTCCCTTTGAGCTCCCGTCCTTTACTTTTTACCAATTCTTTATGTTTAAAATGTTCGAACTTAGCAATAATAGGACGGGGCTTATTGCCCTTACGAGCTCCGAGCCGGTGTACACGGTGAAAAGAGATATTATTTACCGTCTCCTGTGGGATCTTTAGCGATGATGTCATGAATTTTTTTATCTCACCCTCTGGATTATCTGGAGAATTTTCGGATATACCTGAGAATATTAGATTTTCCCGCATACTACGGGATTGAACATCTAAGACCGTTTCCTTTAGCATTTTATTTTCCTTTTTAATCGTCTCCAACTCGGCTGTGACAGCGACGAGAGAGGAGCGTAGCTCGGAGTTATCGCATTGGAGATCGCTTACCTGTTGGCTAACGAATTCCAAACTTGCCTTTAATTCTTTGACGTCCTCGCGGATAAGACAGAGGACGTCAAGTTTTTTATTTATGGAATCCAGCATACTCACCGATACGTCGGCGGTTGCTAAATCGTCCGTGTCTGTTGACGAGTCATTTTTCCTTTTTTTTTTCGAAGGATTATCCCGACTAGCCGCCGGCTCATCCATCGCGCAGCTATAAAAATGATCGTCAATAAAACGTTCGAGGTCGTCCACACTGGATAATATTTCCGATCTTTCTTAGAAAAGAAAAAAATCGAATTTATCTAATCATTAAATTCGGGTTTAATTAGAAATATAAAGCTAATTCTATTTTAGCAACAGAGCGCCGCCATGTTAGATTTTCCCAGTCTCGCTACCGGTCACGCGATAGTCACAGCATCTCGCGATGGGAATTGTAGTAGTTTTATTAACCAACAGGCACACAACACAACAAAAAAAGTGTGCATTATGGACCATAAAAGTGGTAAAAAAAAATAATTTATTTCCATCCTCAACTGGTCCGTGAAGCATTATGGGATGAGGTCGTCTCCGCCCTCTCGCCAGGGGGAGTGACGTCAGACAAGTTACGTTTTCAGTAGGGGTGGAACAAAAAAACGATTCGACCGAACCATCGTTCGTCAAGGGGAGCTAAACGACCGTATCGGTTGCGAGTGAGGCTTTATGGTTTTCATAACAATAGCAAGAGTTCTGCGCCGTGCTCTACTTGTTTTGTTTACATTTCAGTAGCATCACCATTCAAGCTACTTCCGTGTTTCCGTGCTCGCGACACGGCGCGCGCGCGCGCAACGAGTGACAACATACAAATGGAGACAGTTAGCAGAAGCCGGTGCCGTACATCTCGGTATTTCCCATGGCTATCGAGTCCTCTCGGTGCACTTGTATGTCCCGGGCCGGCGTTGGTACTGCGCGCGAGCCAAAAAGAATAACTCCCGTGACGATCCAATGCATGGATTCAAACGACACAGGTATGTCCCACAGCCAACACACCAGCTAAGCTAAAAGCACACTGCAAGTATCTCATTTCTCAGTTTGTGGCTCCCTGTCAATGTCTACAACTAGCATGACCAGCAGATAGGAGAACTGAGACGTGCCCGCGATTACGACAGCCCAAAAAACAAAATATAAACAGTAGTGATTCTGTGGTCATCATCGTGTCTCAGATTAAAAAAACAAAAAAAGATGTCATACATTAACCAAAAATGAAAGTGATGACAAAAGAAAAAACAATTGTTAAATACAAAAATTGTTGATTAAAAAGGGAAATGAACTTTTGGAAATATTTTTGCATATATTAAGTGGTTAAAATGTGTTTGATAGATTTATTGTTCCATAAGGTGGCTTCATATTTCTTTTGGCTGGACGGTAGGTTTATTTCATGTCTTAAATTTATGTTTCTGAAATACTTCACAATGTGCAAATATTCTGTTTAATTGTGTTGGTGTCTGTCTAAAGGTTAAATATTTATATTTAACATTAAATTATCAACCTTTTGTTTTCCTGATCCTTATTTTGAAGAGAAAAAACAAACAAACCAAAAAACAATTATAACTGTCAATAACTACTAATAAATATTTAAACTGATACATGTGTACACACTGGAATAGCGGAACAAACAAACAATAGAGGAATTTAGGGGATTTTCATTTTCAACCTGGATAGATTTTTATTTTTTGTTTTATAAAAAGTATTTACGTTACAAGAAGTCAAGAGAGACTGCCTATTTTGTTTTTCATTAAAAAAAAACTTTATTTTCATGTTAAAAATGAACTTTCAATAAAGTATTTGGAACTCCGTTTCTACTGCATTATTTTTATGTTGAGATGGTGTTATCGGCAGCTGCTGAAAGTAACTAAAAAAGTAACTTTTAATCTAACTTAGTTACTTTTAAAATCAAGCAATCAGTAACGCAATTTAGTTACTTTTAAAACCAAGTAATAAGTAAAGTGACTAAGTTACTTTTTCAAGGTAACTGTGGCAACACTGACTATATTGTATGAACATGGAATGAGGGTTAATGCAACTGTATCAACACTACTACTTAGAATTAACATATTCACCCCAAATATAAATCAATACTTATATCGGCCAGCCTCGGGCTCTTTTATTAGGAATAAGATAAAAATTAGCCACAACCCAAATATCCCGTTTTAGTCGTCTAAGTTTATTCCAGGGCAACAGTGTGTTACATATAGAAATTACACTGTAGAATGCAGATGATGACAGCACTCAATCGAGACAGTTATTGTTTTAGCTTGAAAGCTACTGGTTGGCATATCGATTTGCTGGAAATACTAAGTTTGGAAAATATGTGTTTTGAATGTTTGTCCAACTTAAATATATTATTTCAGATTTTGGATGCGAATGCTAAACTATATATATATATATATATATATATATATATATATATATGTATATAAAAGCCTGGACTTGGAGACAGAATTGGAGCAAAGTGAAGACTGGCTGCCAATACATACATATATATTTATTTATCTCTATGGTGCTAATTATTGCTAGTGAGTCCGCTTAATGCAAGCAGTAAAACACACGTCATTACCGTGCAAGCAATAGCATTTAGCCTCTAAGTCCAAAGCCATACATTGTTGGGGGGGGGGGGAAAGAACAATAAATTATTAATAAATTGGATATTCACGTTGTTAACTTTACCTGCTGTGATAACGCTTCTCCTGAGACATATCCCATATAATAAAAAACAATATCCCTGTTCACAAGCACTGCACTTACACATTATATTCTGTCGAGTACATTTGACTCTATTTACAGTGCGACCAAATAGACAATTTTAGAGTAATATTTGCACTTGGAAGAGAGTAAAATAAATAATAATAATAATAGTCAAAATTCGAACTAAGGACCTTCAGTTTGAGAGACAGCTGCTCTACATGATCGGCCACGGAGATCCTGACGTCAGTGATGTGTATTAGTATATCGGTGGTCAGCCGGAATCTTTCTGGAAACAGCTGTCTCAAAGCTGAAGCTGCAGATCGGGAGGTCGTTCCTCAACCCATGAGAGATAGGCGTTTATATTTCTTTGTCCCCCCCCCATTTCTTTAATTTATTCTCTTCCAAGTGTAAATAAATAATAGCCTACTCTAAAAATATTGTTGTGAAAAGCAAAGACAAAAACAATACACAGACTTGAAAGTTCAACTTTACTTGTGTAAATAACACTTTAAAAGGACGACACAATCCCACAGTTAAAAAAGATAGACATCTACTGAAACTTAATTGAACTTATGAAATGCCGAGACTCCTACATGATCGCAAGTAATGAAGCTTTGTAAACAGTGATTCTAAAAATTCCATGTGCGTAGGTTTGACCAGCAGATGGCGCTCTTGCAGTGTGTCAAATGCCTCGAAGCAGTGCTTCGTTTTAGCGCAGCCAGGCGAAATTGTCTCGAAAGTGGTTAATTGTTTCGGAAAAATAAATAAACCAAACAAAACCAAAGCCTCAGTTTTCGGAAAGCCTCGGTTTATCCATCCCTATCCTGAGCCAGTGAGCTGTTCGAAGCTCCATCCATCTCCTGCTAGCTTCCGCCATCTTCGTTCTTTGACGCATGCGCGGGTGGAGGAATCGGTGCCCGACAAGTTTCCCCTGTGATCCCGGCGTGACGTCATCCAAATTTGCATATTGAAAGTCGTACTCGTAAAATGCAACCCACAGAAGAGATTCGTACTCGTAAAATGCAACCCACAGAAGAGATTCATGCACAGCCGTAACTTGTGTGGAGTCAAGCTTCGTAGTCGTAGAAGTGAGAGTTGTACTGAAAAGGCATTACACTCACAGGTTTTAGATTCGTAGTCACAAGAAAACAATTCAAACGCGAATTATTTGGATTTGTAGTCATAAGAAAAAAATTCAAACCCACATTATTTGTCATGTTTCGGTTTTGGGTGGTTGGGTTTTAGTTTGGTTTTGGGTGTTCGTTGTCTTTTGTTTTGTTTTGTCTCTCCTAGTCTCGTCACTCTTAACCTTGTCCACCTGTGTGTGCCTTTCCTCCCATTTTGTGTGACCTAATTAGTGCCCTCTGCCGGCTGTCTCCCAGGTGTGTCCTGTTAGCATCATTAGTGTTGGTATAAGGGAGTGGTGTTTATCTCACGCGGGTGTGGGAGCATTGCATGTTGAGTGTTGTGTTGTTATACGTTGCATGTTTGTGTGTAGTCTTCCAAGTCATCAGTCCACGCCAAGTCTTCCGAGTTATCCACGTCACGCCAAGTCTTCCAAGTTATCCACATCACGCCAAGTCTTCCAAGTCATCCACGCCACGCCACGCCAAGTTTTCCAAGTCAACCACGCCACGCCAAGTCTCCCAAGTCATCCACGCCACGCCAAGTCTCCCAAGTCATCCACGTCACGCCAAGTCATCCACGCCAAGTCTTCCAAGGCATCCACGCCAAGTCTTCCAAGGCATCCAAGCCAAGTCTTCCAAGGCATCCAAGCCAAGTCTTCCAAGTATCAGCATCTCGCCACGCCAAGTATCAGCATCTGTCCACGCCAAGTCTCAGCATCTGTCTACGCCAAGTCTCAGCATCTGTCCACGCCAAGTCTCAGCATCTGTCCACGCCAAGTCTCAGCATCTGTCCACGCCAAGTCTCAGCATCTGTCCCGCCAAGTCTCAGCATCTGTCCACGCCAAGTCTCAGCATCTGTCCACGCCAAGTCTCCGCATCTGTCCACGCCAAGTCTCCGCATCTGTCCACGCCAAGTTATTGTCATTACTCTTCCTGCCTATTTCCTCCGCCTCTGGGTCCATCCACCACACCCCCACCGTAACATTATTTAGATTCGTAGTCACAATAAATTAATTCACACCCACGCAATTTTGATTTGTATTCACATGAAAACATTGAAAACACACGGATTGTTACTATTATGGATACGAATCGTTAATCACGCATACGTCTTTTTGACAGTGATCTTACTCCATATAGGACTAGATAAGTTTTTGTACTTCTTCCTACTCCTTTTGAACATGTACATTATACTATTGACGATTTTTTTTCCTTTTCTCTTTAACTACAACTTGTGATGTGTTTATATGTTCAATAAAAACTCAATCAATATCTTCAAGTTCGGTGGGCTTAGTGGGTGGCAACGTAAGATGGCCGCCGGTGGCTTTACTACTCGCTATGGTGAATACGTGGCATTGTGAGTCCATTCATATAGAGTTTAAGTCCGTGGATGTTGCTCATCTTAGTCCAAGCAACGCTCAAGAAATTTGTGTGAATGCACAGGCACACGGAAAATTAGAGGGAATATTGCTTGTCACCGACTGGGGCCAAACTGTCAATAAAATAGTAAAACAAGTCAACATAACGAGCCACCTAAACATTTGCATGTGGCATTACGATTCTCGCTTTGTTAAATTATCCAGACCTTGGAGTCATCCAGGGATTGTGGGTGAGGTTCCGACTGTAATTACTTTGGGAGAGTCCAGTTCATCTGGTTGCTCAGTGTGCTGTGGGCTTTTAATGGTTAAGGACAAGCAGAGCAAAAGTGCTCAACTAGGAGCCGAAACTATCAAATGTGCTCATTGCACCCAGAAATTAAGATCAAGTTTATTTATTGTCAAATGTCTGTGCGCAAAAAGCAAACAAACAAAATGCAAGCTTGGGGTGGGGTTAAGTGTGAGAAGCTCTCACAGTCTCAAGCATGCTGACAAGTTGGTGTAAGAATCCATCTAACTCCCAATTATCAAGATCACACAGACAATCTGAATCACTTAATTGGTGGGATTACAGTGTTCAGGCTCATTATCACATCCAAAATCTGTTGATGACAGAAAGAAATGGAGTTTTAAAAAAAAAAGAAAAAGAAACTTTCACTGCACATCGATCTCATTCATTGCGGGGTGTGACGAAATCTAATTGTTGTAATGTTGGTATCAGCAACATGTTTAAGATCTTGATTTTCATGTTAAATAATCATGTTAGTCAATACAGGCCTTGTGAGTGTGAGAGAAATACATTATTAGTGTTTTGCTTTTGGTTGTTAAACACCTTCCACACCACGTAGGGCAGGAAGAAATGATGTACCTACTACCCAATCCCCCCGCTTTCACCGATCAGCTCGGGCATCATCATGTGCATGTGATGTTTTAAACTGTCATGCAGGTAACGCTTTATGTTAAGGTCATAGTAATAAAGTCCCTTATATGATGCTAATTAAAGTTATGTGTTTATTAGTCTACATAAGCGTTACTAATGACATTATAACAGTTAATATCAGACAATAAGACATTTTTAAAGACTTGGGTTATAGGGCCCTTCTAAGTGCTCATAAAGATGGTCATGATATGTTCATAAGACTATATAAGCATTAATGTATAATGCCTCTGGGTATGGAAGTACAGTAGCTGACCCACTCCCAACTGCTTCGCCTCCAGGCAGAATAACGACACGTTCTAGGCGTCGGAAAGAAGTAGACCACATGAGGAAGCGTTGTAGGCCAAAGTATAAAGCTGATGTTAAGTAAAGCTAGCATTAACAACCGGTACTTAGTGCAAACTCCAAAACACAGCTAGCTATGTAGCTAACCATGGAAGTGCGGGAGCAGTTTTGACTCAGGCGCTATTGTGTACCAGTAAGAAGTGAAATGCCTGCCCGATAAAATAATCCAACATATAGATTTCAAAGTTGTCTTCGTTACAAACACCTGTTATGTGATTATTGTGTATGGTACTTGGTTGGCATTAATAATGCTGTGAAACGCTTTCGTTTATGCAGATAGTATAATTAATCGTTTAAAAACATTACATTTCCTCAAGCTGTGCTAGGATGTCAATACATTTAATGTCATAAATGTGTACAGTTTGGTTTTATTTGTTCATTTTTCCTTTCGGACATTGTGACAATTTGAACATTTCATCATACAATTGCAGCATATAAAATACCCAAAAAGAAAAAGGTCTGACAGAAAGAAGCCAACGCTTATTAGTTCCTGTCCCCATACTATAGAAGGACGCAAAAGCTCAAGCAAATTGTTTATAAAAAGTCAGCTATGGATGATTTTAAGTTGTTGATGTTTCCATCAGTTCATCTTTCTGGTGGTGTTCGTTGATCAAGTAGATTGAGTTGCATGTTGTTCAGTCCAGTGATTCAGTCCAATAATAGTTAATTAATAGTTAGATCAGTTCATCTTCACAAAAGATTTTTTTTTTTTTTCTAGAGCTCAGAATTGTTCATTCAGTAGTCGTACCGATTCAACATCTTATCGTCATGGCTCTCTCTTTTTTTTCTTTTTTCTTTTTTTCACGTGTATGTGTGCGTTTGTGTGGGCGTGTGTATGTGTGTGTGCATGCGTGCGTGTTCTGGTTTCAAATACCTTCTGGGGACCCTTCCGCTATTATTTTGAATGGGCCCAAAAGTCCCGATACGGTCAGAGGACCTTTGCGAGCCCATGTGATTGGTCCACCGCCGCTATGAGCGAAATTGCCCGCACCTGGTGATCAGCCTCCGCTGTGTGGCAAACCCACTGCAGCATTTTGCAGTGTTCACTCGACGGAAGAGCGGCGTGGAGTTCTGCAGCTCTGCTCCATTTCTCTGAGGAAAGAAGGCACGTCGACGGGACAAAGCCTCACTGGTCTCCGCAACCCAACCATGCCTCTCCAGGCTATTTCTGTTTCCAGTGAGGGCGCAAAGCTTCACTACTGCCTCTTTTGTCAAACGCCCTACAGTAAAATCGCCCGCCACCTGGAAAGTGTCCATGCCGACCGCAACGAAGTAGCTAGTTTCATGAGTCTTCCGAAGGGGTCCGCTGAGCGGAGGCGACAAAGAGCCGCGCTGCGCAGCCAGGGCGACTATGCGCACAACTGCCGGGTGTCGGAGGCTGGCGCGGGTCAGCTCGTAGCCCGGAAGAGGCCGCCGTGAATCACTTTGACTACATCCATTGTATGCATTGCAGTGGCCTTTTCCTGCGCCGAGCCTTATGGTGCCATGTCATCAAATGCCCCCTTAAGCCCGGCCAACGTATCTTGCCTGGAAGGAATCGAGTACAGTCACGGCATGCCTTGCACCAACAACCGCCGGAGGGTTGCAGCCAGCACCTTTGGCAATTGGTCAGTACCATGGCCGCCGACGCAGTCACGGAAACGGTCACGTCAGATCATCTCATTATGGCTCTCGGCGATTTCTGGCTTGACAAGGATGGGACTTCGCACCGGAACGTGAGGTATGTGCGCGGCAAACTGCGTCAGATAGGCTCACTTGTACGCCACGCGATGGAGCTAGACCCAGACAGCTCCCTCACAAAACTAATCGACCCGCGGCAGTACCGGCTTGTGGTCCAATCAGCCAAGGTAACGTGGCCACGATCCTGCCCGAGCCAAGTTCTCGTCTCCGGCTTTGGTGGCAAAGCTCGGTTACAACTTGAAACAAGCCAACCAACTAGTACGCTCGTGGGCACTCATGGACAATGATGAAGCAGCCGAATGCCGTGCAAAGGCGTTCAGCAAGTTACATCGGTTGATATGGCAACCGCTACTCGCCTCTACAAGCTACCAGAATTTAAGAGAGGCCAGATGCGGGAAGGTCGTTGCCCTCCCGCCAACGATATCACAAAGCTCCACAACTTCCTGAAAAGCCGCTGTCGCCTCTTGTTCGACTCATTGACCCGGCGCACAGGTCCCATTACCTGGCGTAAACTCTCCAAACTATGCCTTACGGAATTTTTTTTTTTCAGCCGCCACCGGGCAGGCGAGGTATCGGTAATGCAGTTGTCGGATTTGCCTTGCCTGCAAAACGAACCCGAGTGCGACCGGCAGGGCGGCTTTGACTGGGCATTGAGCAAGAGAGACTTAAACAAAAAACTGAAAGTGTGTTCCATCCGCGGGAAAAGCGTGCGGTGCCGGTTCTCATTAAGCCAAATGTGATGTGCTGCCTCCGGCTCATGTATCAGCAAAGAGAAGCTTGTGGGGTGCTAGCCCAAAACACTTACCTATTCCCCAGGCAAGGTTCACTCCATCACATCTGTGGATGTGATAATTTGCGCCAGCACGCAATGGCGTGCAAAGCTCAATTCCTGGGCAGGCTGAGATCCACGGTCTTACGGAAGCATGCTGCGACACTGTCCACTGCGCTCGACTTATTCGAAGTTGAAATGGCCCAACTCGCTGACTTTATGGGGCACGACATCCGCGTCCATCGCCGATACTACCACCTTCCCGACGTCATCTTTCAACCGGCGAGGTTGAGCAAATTCTACCTGACACTAGAGCGCAGTTGATTACATGAGCACCAAGGACAACGCTTGGCTGATGTGGAGGCCTGACTGACGGGTAAGCAAGCTCGCTGCTAGCTAGTGATGGCAAAATGAAGCCCCGTAAAGCAGTGAAGCCCTGCAGTGAAATGCTTCACACACACGTAGGGGCTTCAAGATGATTCATTTCCTCGACTACGCCATCATGTGGACAGAAAAATGTATAACATGCTTGGTGCATGCAATAAAATGGTGGGGTGTAAATCATGCTCTAAATACAAAAGAATATATATTTGAAGAGTGTTTTAACATGAATTGTTCTGTTACTTTGTCTATGTTTGCACTTATGCAACAAGTGAAAATGTGAAATGAGGTAAAATAAAGTGCTTATTCATTTTTATTTAAAAACAATATTTTTTCCGAAGTTTTTGGACTCAGGCGGTTTGTTTGTTTTTGCAGAGAATTTCACCTGCTTTCACATGGTACTGATGAAGCAGGGGTGCATCGATATGAGATAGCAAGTTTGTATAGAATTGGACGCGTATATTTCTGTGATTCCCAGTACTGAAGGGGACTTTCAACTGTGAACAGAAAAATGTGAATTTTATGTGTTGTCACATTTTATTTTATTTTATTATCTGTTAAAATAGTAGTGTAGTGATTAGAACATAATTCACCCACGGAACGTTGGGACGAAGGGGGAGTTTGTTGGGATGAAAGGATGAAAGGATAAAAGAACAAAATGTTGGTAGGTCTGTGAGCCTCGCGCAGAGTGAGTTGTTGTTGCTGTTAAACGCTGAGAAGCTGATATCAATAAACCGCCGGTCTTTGGCTCCGGACTTCAACACTCTGCCTCCGACTCCCGTCACTGCTCGCGACAGTAGCGTAATTGCAGTGCATTACCTTCTGAGGTGAGATCTGCTCAAAGTGCTCCCAAAGAAAGGGAAAATTTCTTTCTTGTTGGTTCCATCGCAAAAATAAGTTCGTCAAATCGAATGCCAAAAGCAAAAAAAAGTAGCGCAATAAGGGACCCGAAAACACAAAAAGTGAAGGGGAATCCATAGCGTTTCTTTGCCGCTTTTATTTCGAACTACACTCAAACCTAGCGAATCATTTCCTGAATCAGTCACGTGGTACACCTGCTTCGTGGGGCTTCAAACGTCACCACGTACGTCATCAACACACACACTGACACGCCGTTCATGAACCACTCATCTGCATTACTCGGCACACGCTTCAGGAATTCGACCCGAGAAGCACATCACTACTGCTAGCACACTGTGTCTCTTTGTTGTATGCGGAAACCTAATGGCATGGCTTCTTCAAACAGGCTCATCTTCGGCCGCGACATCCTCGGGCCAGGACTCATCGGGGTGGCCATCTTGCCACTTTCTGTTGACTGAAAATGAAATCCCGTTTGACCAGGGCTCAGGTAACAACCAATCACAGCTCAGCTTCAGGAAGCCGGTGAGCCGTGATTAGTTACCTGAGCCATGAGGAATTGTGTCTGTCATTTTCAGTCAACAGCAAGTGGCAAAATGGCCACCCCTGAGATGGATAAAAACATTTTTTTTTCCTGCTCAAATCATATTCCACAGTCATATCAATCAGAATGTCATTTCTAGACTATAACATAACTGACATATAAGTTATTGCTAAAAAATTTTGGGAGATTGCCTTCTCCTTTAAGTTTTGTTATTGTTACAATTTTACATTGAAGCATTCCCCCTCACCCCTGTTATTTCTTTATTTACATTTGTGGAATTTAGATTTTTGTTCAGTTCAATTAAAAAATAAAGAAGAAACTTTACCTGTTGAAGTTTCATTTATTGAAAATATCTCTTTCCATAATTCCGGGAAATGCAAGTGATGCTTATTTATTGATGAATATACGTGAAATGTACTCATGGTTCAAAGTCTAATCCTACCCCGAAAGGAGATGAATTTAATGCTGTTTTTAAGGATCAAACTGAGCCAGATTTGCGACTGAAGTTCTGAAATACCCAACGTGGGCTCAAATCTGCGGTAGAGGCAGGATTGGCTTTCCAAATCTGGATTTGAATTTTCAGGATTAAATGTGGTTTGAAGCATCCAATTTAGGATTAGATCTGGGTTTAATATAATCCACCAAGATTATGTTTGAAATACTGGGCCCAGGTTATTTATTTGGTTGTGTACTTTCACACTTAATGATTTGGCAGGCTCAAAGGACATCGTAAAAAAAAAAAAAAAAAAAAAACTCAGTCTTCCATATTATATCTATATTATAATGTGATGGAATTAGATGAAAGAAGTGTCAGCCCTTTCAAAATGCACTTTTAGCAGCACATGCTTTTACTTTCCAAAGACTTTTCACATGAATAAAAACTCATCAAACCATTAAAATCTGAGGTCAACTGCACTAATATGGGACTGAGTCAATGTAGTGATGTAATATTAATGAGTTCATGTGAGCAACTGTGTAACAATTACACCGCACATTTGCCCATATCCCTCATTCAAACCTATTTGCATTTATGATGAAGAATTTGAATAGGAGTGAATCGTTTATTAATCCTGCCATTTATATTTATGACCAGTGTGTGATCAAGTTGCAGTTCACTGTCAGAGTTCCCAACCTGTACTTCAACAGATCAGACAGGCTGGTTGAAGTCCGACCATGTGAAAAAGATCATGTAGGTCAGTCCAAACTCCAACAAAGAAGCAGTAGCACATAATTTCAATTGTGTCTGCTTCAAACTGAAAAATAACAAATGACAGCAATTATGTCCCTTACTTATTGTTGTATTTCTGGAACAGCCCTCCACATTCACGACCACTAAGCAGGCTATTTTCTAGGGTCATTATAAATGTTAATGTAACAGTAGGATTTACCCCGTCTGCAGTTCTAAAGTTAGAGAGTCTACCGATGATGAAATATTGAGGAAAGTAGTGAGGCAAAGCCATCTGTTTTGATTCTACTTCTGACATGCATTGTCCTACTTCATTCTCTGCTAAAACCTGAGCTCAGACACCCAAGAGATATCTGCAATGTAAAAGGCAAGAGATGACACGGAGCAAAAGTTGTTTATTTATCATGCTCGGTTGGTGGTGAGGAGGCAAGTGTGATTTACAAAAGAATGAAAATAAAAATAACTAGATTTCTCCAGTAAACTGTTATCAAGTCCCTGGATGTGTTTCTGTCTCTGAATTGCATGGAAAGAGCTTGTATCCAAATATTCACCCTGTATTATGCAGTCTTGCCTCATCCATTAAAAGCAATCTTAAATCACATAGTGATACAGATCTTAATCTTACAAGAATTAGATCTGCCCTTGTGGGAAAACATAGATCCAAAGCATAATTTTAGTCTTGAATCCAAAACCACTTGGGTTTCAGCTGATAAAGAACAAAAGTCTTCAATACCGGTAGGTGGATATTCAATTATCAAACTACAAATGGATTAAGGAAGTGGAACGTTAACAATTATGGATTCAGAAGCAGGCAGTGTGGCTTCAATTCCCACTCAGTGACTGTGTGAATTTGCGTCTGAATGCCTGTCTGTCTCTGTATGGCAAGTGGCAACCTGTTCAGGGTGCATTTGGCCTTTTGCCCAAAGACAGATGGCATAGGCTCCAAACACAGGGACGATTTTGCTGTGGGTAATGTGGGCAACTGCGGGTGAAAAATTTAGCCAGAACCGCCTCTGCGCAAATACCTGAACAGCATAAGCAGTGTAAGGATGGATGGATGGATGGATAGAGCTGGATGATTGTGGGAAAAATAATCATAATTATTCTGATTGAGATTGAAACGACGACTAATACGTTTCAAACTATTAATACCTAATACCTAAAACTAGGGGTCTGCCAAAAAATCCATTCATAAAAGAATCGAGATTCTCATGTATTAATCAAATCGAATCGATATTAATATCCAAAAATCGATTTTATTTAAATTAGAAATGAAGAAGAAGGGGGAACGGCAGTTGTAGCCCACATGCTGTTTTTGTGGAAAAAGGCACTTACAACACAAAATTAATAAATGTTTAAACAAAATAAAAAAAATAAAAAAGACACCTTAATGTCTCCATTTGTCATTTTTTTCTTGCAAAGTAGACTGGAGTTGATCATGACAATGTGCATATCTGTAAATTGAAGCATAAATCATTTGTCAATCAAATTTTGAATCGAAAATCATTTGAATGGAGAATCGATTCTGAATCGAATCGTAGACCCAAAAATCGTAATCGAATCAAACCGTGAGACAGTCAAAGATTCCCAGCCCTACCTAAAACTATGATCATAGCCTTGCCCCTTAATCCCCTCATGTTGAACACTTTATTCATGAACACTTTTCTAAGTATAAAATAACATTGTGTCATGTGAAAGTCATCCATCCATCTATCCATCCATCCATCCATTTTCTTAACCACTTGCTCCTCACAAGGGTCGCTGGGATGCTGGAGTCTATCCCAGCAGGCTTTGGGCAGCACTACACCCTGAAATGGTTGCTAGGCAATCACAGGCACACAGAGATGAACACGCATCCACACAAGCAAGCACACCTTGGGACAATTCCGAGCGCCCATTTAGCCTGCAGTGCATGTCTTTGGAATGTGGGAGGAGACCGGAGTACCCGGAGAAGACCCACGCAGGCACGGGGAGAACATGCAAACTCCACCCAGGAAGGCTGGAGCCTGGACTCAATCTTGCGTCCTCAGTACTGGGAAGCGGACGTGCTCACCACTGAGTCACCGTGCCGCCCAAGTGCCCAAATTCAAGCCTCTTGCATTTTCATTCTTCATTTTCAAACTTAAGAATTACATTACCCTCTTTATATTTATTTGATCTTAGTGGGCTAACCTGGGACCTCAGGTATTGTATTTTGAGCTATGTCACTGATGTAAAATGTACTTCAAAATGTTAGCTTTGTTCTTGTTTTTTTTGCCTTATTCTTTACTGCACAACCGATTTGTTTTATGTACAGCACTAATGCCTGTTCTTAAAGTGCTTTATAAATAAAGTTGAGTAGGTGTGGCAACGCAAGATGGCCGCCGGCTTCAGTTCTCGCTACAGCATGAGCGGCCGTGCTGAATCATCCTGCGAATCAGCCTCAGAGTCTGACACTCTGACCATTGTCACGTTTGGGGGGGGGGGTGTCGGAGGCAGGACCCCAATACAGGGAGCAACAAAAACAAGGCAAGGCAGGGATGCAAGTAAAACAGGGATTTAATTAACAAAAAGGCAAACAAGGTACTCTGTGAAAATAACAAAATTAACAAGAGCCAAAAAACAGACTAAAGCAACAAAAACATGAAGGAAACAAGACATGGCATGGAAGGCAACATGGGATGACTAGACAGCAACAATGACTCAACAAGAAGTGAAACAAAGCAGGGCAACTAAATACACATGGTAACGAGATAACAATAGACACCTGGGCAAGATACAAGAGGCTTGGGGAGCTGATTGGGAAGGGAAGACACACTCAGGTGGAGGTGGTTAGACATAACGAGACAAGGGAAGAGACAAGGAATACATGACAAATATCCAAAAACACCAAAAGAAAACAAAATCCCACCCCCACAGAACCAAAACATGACAACCAAAATCTTTTTTAAAGCTTTGAGCCAGGACAGCATGGTCGCGTTTTCATTTCATTTTCTTAACTCAAGAGCTATGGTTGCACACACGTTCGGCCAGCTAGCATCGGGCTAGCGGGCGACTTGAATGACGTATGTGCGCTTCTCTCGCAAAGCACAGATCTATAGGAGTTCTGGATTAAGCGTGCGTATGGTGATGTGATGACCACAGGACTTCCATAAGTCCATGGATGAGCGGCACTGGCCAGACCAGCTTTTGGGGATCAAAACATGAATTGCCAAGCGTTGCCAACGCTGATAGTAAGTTCTTTGCATGTTGAGAAGTACCTGAACGCTTAAGGGAGATTTTTAGAAGTGCCGGAGCTCCAAACCGGTGCGTTCTGGTCCACTTAAAACACTGGATGGAATGGCTGGATAGCTGGATGGAATGATTCAGCAAGGCATCACTCATAAGCTATTTTTAGAACAGGCCTGTGGGCTACTTTTGAATTTGATCGAATGACCATGATGTGGGGTCCCTCAAGGGTCAGTCCTCGTACTCCTTTTGTTTAACCTGTATATGCTACCCTTGCGTCAAACTCTTCAGAAAGCCATCGGTGTCTATCATGGCGATGCAGCTGACACACAACTACATCAACAGTTTGATTCAGGTGTTGTGTCACTATCTAAAACAAATTACTATCTGAATGAACCAAATTTTATTTAATCTAAACCAAAACAAAACTGAGGTATGTGTTTTTGGCAATTAAAAAAAAGTTGTAAAACACTTGTGGCTATACTTTTGTGGCACATTTTCAGGCCTGGGCAAGTCCTCTGTTGTTCACCCGGATTGGGAATTTGGCAGACCACGCTGTGTCATGCTGGGTGTTCGGCTTTTGGTTCACCATGAGACTTCGCATTGTTTTCGGTGCTTTGTGGTGCCTGCTGTATTTTGTGTTTTGAATTTGATGTTTATGCTATTTATTAATTTATTTATTCACTTACCTACTTATTGTTAATTTACTGATGTAAATTTTATTTACTTGTATACTTACTTAGCTACAATGTTTTGTTCTTTTGTTTATCTTTACTGTATGACCAATTTCTGTTCCATGTACAGCACTTTGTATCCAGCAATGCTTGTTTTTTTTAAGTGCTTTATTGGACTGAGATTGTTTTCTTATATACACGAGTCACGACACAGGCACACCTGACAATTTGGTCACTGAAAGTAGGCTAGACTTTAGAGAATGTGGGTCTAAGTTGTGGCTTAGGTGGTGTAATGTGATTTTGGTGAATTTGATGGAGGCACAGAAAGCTTTCTACACACTGTGATAATATGTGTAGTGGATGATAACATATTTTAAATAAACGTGACAGCGTACATCAAGCCATCGGAATTGTTGTACAAATCAATTAATTCAATGCACAATTATCATCATCATCATCATCATCATCATCATCATATTGTGTGTGTGTGTGGGGGGTAGGTGTACAGAAGTATGAATGAATATATTATGAATATATTATTTTTTTTCCATTTTCTTTTTTTCCTAAACACAATAAGTATTGTACGTTTTCTTTTTTAGAACTGTATGCCTACGTTTGCACCCCCTGTATTTATTAAAACACCCCCCTGGGCCATGGCCTTACTTCACAGCGGCAATCTGTTTGCCCTTCGTGCAGTTCCTTATAAACGTACTTTGCTCCAGTCCTGAAGGCTTTACTTTAGCTTCCAGTTAGCTGTAGAATAGATTTTCAAGTTCTGTTACTGGTCTGTCTATAAATTAGTGAATGGTTTTCGGCCCTGAATAATAAACCGTGCACTTAGAAAATACTCCCACATTATGGCTGTGGGGTTGTTTTATGGCTACGAATCTTCAATTACGCATATGCGCCTCGTGGTTTACGGGTACAAATATGCAGATACGTGTGTGTGCCTCACGTTACGGGTATGTGTCACTTTTGCACCCGTTTTGGCGGTGATTTAGGCGCGGATCAAAGCACAGTGTCGTAACTGCAGATTCGAGAGCGCGTGTTTGATGATTTGTATCCGTGCACTCTGAAAATATTCTCGAACCTGAGTCCTCAGAACTGGGAGGCGGACGTGCTAACCACTAGATCACCGTGCCACCCGGGCCAAAACATCCATCCATCCATCCATTTTCTTGACCGCTTCTTCCTCACAAGGGTCGCAGGGGGTGCTGGCGCCTATCTCAGCTGGCTCTGGGCAGTAGGCAGGGGACACCCTGGACTGGTTGCCAGCCAATTGCAGGGCACACAGAGACGAACAACCATCCACGCTCACACGCAGACCTAGGGACAATTCGGAGCGCCCAATTGACCTGCCATGCATGTCTTTAGAGTGTGGGAGGAGAACGGAGTACCCGGAGAAGACCCACGCAGGCACGGGGAGAACATGCAAACTCGGGCCAAAACATCTCTGATGGAAAAAAAGGAAACTGAACTGAAAAACTAGCCACCAGAGGGTGCTATAACTACACAAATGGAAATCAACGTGACTTTTTTTTAACAGATGTGTAGCTTTTAAATATTGTGAACATGACGACGATGATTTTGTAGCAGTTTTAATATCACAATATCACAATATAGCCAGTATGGTTACATCCCAACTACCTACATTGGTGAACCCTGAAGATAGCCAACAGTACCTATTCTTGGGGTGTCGTCGTCTACTCGGGATGCTCACTTTTTGATGTCTTAGAAATCCCCGTTATATGGAATTTGTCCATCAGTTTGGAAATATTAAAAGGGCTTACGCTAAACAATGATGAAACTTAGCTTTGCAGAACACCAGCTTTAGGTTGCCCTATAGCGTGAGCACTATCCACATAGCATGCAATTGCAGATTCTTGGAGTAGAATCTCGGATGGCCTGGCTCAGTTGGTAGAGTGCTTGTCTGCAAGTAGAATCTTGAAGATTGTGGGTTCATGTGCCCATGACGACGTGTCCTTGAACAAGATACTTTCAGCTCTTCTTGATGCTGCGTCATGAGTAGGTGAAAGAGGGGGCAGTGTTAAAGTGCTTTGAGTTTCGTGAAGGTGAATGAAGAGGGCGAAAACTTATCATTTATTGACCATAGTAGCAGGGCTCATACAGCTTAATAATAATAATAATAATAATAATAATAATAATAATAATAATAATTGTGACAGTAAACTAAATAGTTTGTATTAGCAGCAACGATTTTGGTAAAACTCCCAGCTCTGCTGCTCATATCGTAAATGCATGTTCCTCACACATTAAAGACCATTTCAAAAGAAAATTAAAACTGATGCCTATGTCTTCAGGTAAGCACAGAGTGCTGATGTATGGATGCAACAAATCTGATCCGGGCACTTACTACAGTCCAAAAATCAGCGCACACTAACAGAGCTTCAAGATCCAATTTGATCAACTAATCGCATTTGCCTGAGGCAAGAACAAGGACACTTGGACAGACAACCATTCCCACCCACTAAGCCCAATTACCATCAGAGAGCACACAGGCACAGACACACGCACACCCCGAGATGCCAGGAACATGCAGGGTGTGAGAAAGAGCAACCAACAGCTATTTAGCTCTGACAACATGCAGAGAACACAGTTGTGGAGTAAAAGATGATGTTGACCATGGTGTTACGCCAGCCATAGTACGAGACGCAAAGATAATGAAGGATGATGAATTGGCAAACTTCCTTTTCCCTTCTGAACATTGACTACAATTACATGCAGGCAATAACACTTTTACAACCCAAATATTGGCAATATTCGAGTTTGGAAAGGTCTTGTAAACATGTGCAAAACCCCGAATATGTATGTGTGCATGTTTAATAATAATAATAATAATAATAATAATAATAATAATAATAATAATAATAATAATAAAATGTTCAATAGAGGAATTATTTTTCCAACTGTTTTGAAATGTATTATTTTAGTTGCATCCCCAGACTTTCATTGAAAAACTGATGGTCAAATCCAGTAAAAGATCTGTGTGGCTTTCCCGCTGCACTAACCATTAAAAATAGAGCAAACACATCGTGTTTCATTCACAAACCACTGATGGTGAAATTCCTGACTAACTGAGCTGCCAAGCAGAACACATCTCGTTGAGATGCTGGTATTTGCAGGTATTTAAATGAGGTAATATCAGGGGTGAAGGTGGCTAGAATTTCTTGCCAGAGCTCCCTGACATAAAGGTCACCGTCGCACAGCCAAAATTTGTATTTATTTATTTTTGACAAACCGCCCCAAACTACCTAAATGCAAACAAAACTGCTTGGCACAAGTTATACCTAACACAAAATATAACACAACAGGTCTTACTTAATGCATTACGCTTACTGTACCAAGATTGTAACAACGCGTAGGCTACATGAGAAACTTATTTTGATTCAAAATTGTATTTTTTCAATGATGTGCAAAATAACGGTTAACAAATAAAACTGACACACTACGTGACTCATCAGATACACAGAGAACAGACAGAACTCGGTGAATAAATAAATAATAAATATAGGTGGAAACGGATTATGCTACACAAGCACACTGAACAATTCAGAAGCACTTTATGCTGCGTTCACACCAAAATAGGGGGAAGCGTTCCGCTGTTATGATAAAAGTATTTACCCCCGTACAAAAATTGTATCCCCTCCCACGGGATATCATAACTTTTATCACAGAAAACTGGAGTTTCTTTGGAAAGGTCCCTTGTAAACAGATATTTAAACTTCAACCATCTGGCACAAAACCGAAAAACAGCAACATTCAGTCGTCTGAGCTTTTTGGATGTAAAGCTGAGATTTCCTACTGCGTGCGTGGTCAATGAAGGTACCTAGAGTCCACTGCAGAGCGAGTGCTTGCTTTTCCGCGATAAATACTTTTTTCTTGTTTGTTTTCTTGCACCCCAAAAATAAAAGATATACACATTCTTATGAAACACGCTCTGTTGTGCAGAAAGTTAAGTATTAGGTTTCCAAAAATAAACAGAAAGAACAGCATCTTTCACATAACATGAACCTGAAATGGTTTACCGCTGTGCTGAAAGTGATGTTTTGTTTTTTAATTTAGTAAAATGTCAAATGTGACAGTCCCTATTATTTCATATTGGCTGACTTTTTACATGTAATTTAAATCCAAAAGACTTATATGAATGTATATTATATTAATGATTAGTTGCAAGTAATTCATTTAGTCGTGAATTCCCGAACACTAGTGTATATATGCTACATGTTTATTGATCATGTTGTCACACATAAACACACTTCTTATAAGACTACAAGTTTGTGCAGTGTGAATACTGTAAATGTAAGCAAAATAAATAAATAATCCAATTTATCAATACTAGAGCACAAATTGCTATCTCCCATTGACTGTTCACAGAAACAGACAGTATGTGCACATCCAGCAATGCATCTGCCAAACTGACATTCTTGCCATCCAATTCATTGTGCGTGTTTTGGGAGTATGCGGATGCGCACATACTAACTATTAACTATTAACTCTTTGACTTCCAAACGTTATCCAATAAACATTAACCAGCCGATTTCGAGCATGTTCACTCTATGTTTCATAGCAAACAAAATATTGTGCGGTATGACTACATTAACATGGTGGATACCATATGAAAGATAGGATTCTATTCTTTCATGAGAAAAAAAAAAGTACGTTTCTACCTTATTCCGTTCTTTACTAATCACCATTTGACAATAGGTCATTTGAGTGACATAAGTGAAAATACAAATAAAGAGAAAACAAGCTTTTTGTGAAAAGATACATTTTTTACACAACAGTGACTTTGACACTAATATTTTTTGTTTAGTGACACTCTTTGAATTAGGTTTAATGTGACAAAAACTTTGATCATTCATGTTATCCTTGAAAACGTTCTATTGCATCAGATTTCTTCAGATTCCGTCATGTTTCATTGTAATTTCATACACCGGCAGCCCATTGAAGAGATACAATGCTGCCACAACCCCAATGACAAGGCAACGCTGCACAAGACGTTGCACTGCCCACTGAGAAAACAAACAAACAGAATAAACGTCAATTAACGTTTATGGCGGCATTCATTAGGATTTTAGAATATGGCACTGCTATCGACACCTGTTGACGGAAAGTAACGGTTGCCATCGACACCTGTTGACGGAAAGTAACGGTTAAGAGTGGTGACACGTGTGTTGCACTCAGTTAAATCCAAGTTCTGTTGACACTCGGTGCACGCGTGTTATTGTACTCGGGTTCTTGTGCATTGTGCCCTCACTGGTGAGCTGCCAGTCCCATTAGTGTTAATAGCCTGCAGTGATTGGACTAGCTGAAAGCTAGCAATGCACATTTAACTGCTACAACTTGGGGAGAGAGGGCCAATATATTTTTCGTACTTGTGGGTGCGTGTAAATGTATGTGGACTGCATCTACTTGATGCCAAGAGATTTCACTTTCTGATGTACTGTTTACATTAACAAGGTGTTGTGCAATGAAATTAGTGGGGGCATTGAGCAAAAGGGACAAAAAAGGAAACAAAGATATATGAAACTGGTGATGTTCGATGTCACTTTTTTCAGACCGATACCAGTATGAGTACTCAACTCACACATACCAATACCAAGTATGGATACCACCAGTACTTTTGATACATACAATTTTCCCCACCAACAATGACAGATAATTTTAAAGATCACCTAATATGAGCTTTGCAGCAATGACACCAACCATCCTCTGGACGCCCTGATACTGTATCAAAAGAAATGTTCACGAAATTGTACCTTGTTGTAGAGTTGCAGTCTCCAATAGTAACTACTGTTAGCCTAGCATCAAACAAGCGGATATTGGTGGGCGTGGCCAAGGCTCGCCAGACTTCCTTGTGTGTTTGACTACAAAATGAGTTGGGTGTGGCCAAGTCTCATCTTTTCCGTATGCTCCTGTTTACAAACAGAGGGGCATATTCACTAAGAATGCGCTGCGTTGGGTAATAGCGCGAAATATTGCACCACAACTGCACCCGCAGTCTGCGCCCAGTTACCCACCTATTCACTAAGGATATTGCTCTAATCATATGCCGGCGCAAACACGCCCACAAAACTGACAGCTTGGAGCAAATTTGCACCTGATTTACCACACTAGGCAGTGGATTTGCACCAAGAACATGGTTGTTATAGTAACAGTTGCGAGAAAGATGACATTATCAGGAAGCGAAGTTTGACCGAGAGGAAGCGTTTAGAGCGCCATTGAGCTGTACAGAGCAGAGAGAACGACGACGTCATTCATTCATAAAGTACAAATTATTGGTGCAATAGTTTTTAAAAAATATATTTTCAGAGGTTGGCGTGGGCGTACAGTATGCATCTGGCACGTAAGAATGATCGTAAAATGCCTCCCCACCTTTGCTGATCAGCCCGGGTTACGTTATGTGTCCTAAACTAACACGGAAATATTTCCCCCTCTCTCTCTTTTTCTCTCTCTCTCTCTCTCTCTCTCTCTCTCTCCTCTCTGCGTGATCTGCCGTGGATGTTGTGCTACAAATGGCACGCAATGCTGTCATAATCGAGATTGCAGCACACATGCTTTACAAAAACGTTATTTGCGTCACGCAAACGAGGTGTGGCTATTTGCGCAGGCGTTAGTGAATTAGACGCTGCATATCAATGAGTCTCATTTGCATTGGGGTGGGCATATTTTGCGTCAAATGTATGCAAATGACCTAATTTACATATGCGGAAATAACACCAGCGCACCGTGACGCAATCTGTTCGGCAGAGCACTTAGTGACGGATTTCCCCATCTGCGCGTGTTTAGTGAATTAGGTGCTCCCTAACTGCTCCATTTTTGCCGGTTAGCGCGGTGCAAAGGCGACGCAAACCTTTAGTGAATAGGCCCCAGAGTCTTCACGTCTGCACCTGAAGGAATATTGGCAATGCTTTACTTTCAATAGTTGGTACCGATACGGGGTAAGTGAAAAATGTTCTGCTAATCCATGTTTGTATTGTCCCAAATTCCTGAAGGAGTCGTCAGTAAAATGTTTTACACAAACTGTCAGGGCTGCTAACCCGAGTCCTCACGATGCACATTTTCCGGGTACAGCTACTGGGATTGACACCCCTGTACCGGTCGAATCATAAGTCCGGCGGGGAAAATGAACACATCCCCGGAACCGGGTCGACCTCATCCTTACATCGGGCCTCCACGACCCTCCGGGCCGGAGATATGGGGCCGCAAAATCGGCCACCCCACTCGCGGGAACTAACATGTTTTGGGAGTTGCTTGGGCATATTTAATGCATAAATACAGTCCAACCACAAGCCTTTCTGTGGCAGAAGAAATATGTTTTTGTTGTCTTCTGTACAATCTGGTTCAGAGCAGTTCCTATGGGGTTGTTGTGCTGTGATGCTGTCCTCCTGCTGCTGCTGCAGTTTGTTCGTGGGTTGGAAATCTCCGGTGGCGGGAGGGGTTGAAAATTGTGAGGGTGGAGTTTGCGCTGAGCTGGTGACGTGTAAAACCGAAAAAGGTGGGGTGACACGTAAAACCAACCTGCTGAAACAGGCCATTTGAGAGTGCTATTTGACCTACTTTAGGTGCGTTTCCATTACCCTCAGTTTTGCGCAAAAGGCATGTTTCGCAAAAGTAAGCTGGTAATGGAAACACCGGATTTGCGAAAAAAAACTCAAATATCACAAAAAAGTTTTTGCGCTCTCATGAGGTGGTTTTTGAGACATATCGAAAAAGAAGTATTTTGCAAAAGTGTAATGGAAACACTTTTTGCGCATTAGTAGTCATGTGACATACCTGCCCGGTCACGGAGTAAAGGACTGTAACACATTGTTTATGTGTATTTTTATTAAACTTGCAATTACCATTTGTTTTGAGAATTATTCATTTTGGTTTTGTATTTTAGTTTTACAAGCTGAAGTGATTTGTATCGGCTACTGCACGTCATGAGCGCAAAAGAGAGAGAGGTGTAATCGAGCGAGCCTCCTTCGAGAAATTGAAGGAGAGGAGAGCTTGAAATCCTGTCCTGCCATATCTGGTTAATTTAGCAGGGAGGACGCCAGAAAACATCAGAAACTTTTAACAATTTGTAACCCGCCTTTTACCCAGCCTCTGCGTGGGAACAACATTTTAGAATTACAGAAAGTGGGAAGTACGGGGCCACTCGCTTTCGTGTCAGAACTGCTTGCCGACTGCCGAGGCAAACACACAACAACACCAACACTAAATGCCCGAAACCGCCCGATGAAGGGTGAGTGTTTTTAAAGTAATATGACTACACCGGGCGTCCGTCTACCGT